>NC_138768.1:662677291-662944791 GCF_965119305.1 Pelophylax lessonae | reverse complement strand
AGGGGTTAACTTTATTGGTGACCAAGGGGTTAAATATATGCCTGGTACTTACTGACGTGTGTGGGGGGAGGGGACTGTGTGACACAGGCACAGATCGCAGGTTCAGCTATGCTGAATCCTGTAATATTTCCCTGCCTGTCACATAGGAGATCCGCCCGCTTTGTTTACACAAGCGGGTGGATTTCCTCACTCGATCCCCGATGATCGGGGGAAGAGCGGCCTCTTCTCCCCTGGCCCGACTCCCGCTGTGTCTGAATACAGCGGGAGCGAGCCTCCGGCGGAGCGCACGTGCCGCCCACAAGGGGAGGAGTTCATCTACGTAGGTCTACGTCGCTGGACGGAATTGAGCCACTTTGCCGCAGTACGCTCCACGTGAGCGGTCGGCAAGTGGTTAAAATGTGAACATCGTGTTAGAATTTATTCTTCCTGTTCCAGCACTGGGTGTGGAGTCTGGGCATACACTGTGTTGGGAGCATGAGACCGTAGACTTCCGGGTTGGTGGAACGCTGGCGTGAAACGGTGTTCATTCATCCAGCTACCGTGAATATCCATGATTGTACAAAACTATTTTATCTTGGAATTGTAGTAAGTGCATTACCTTTTAATAAAAGTTTGATGGTATCGACTTACTGCACCATGAGAGCTTTTTTTGCTTTCCTATATGTCCCACGCTGAGATCCTGTACCTGGTCTGAATGTCTACCCCGGTTGGTGAGGGAATTTGAAGCGGAGGATCGGTATATTAATTGGATCAATATGTCTGTGTGACCCCCCATAATCAAGGGGTCATATACTTCTGGTAAGAAGTACCTTGTAAGAGCACTGGGTGAAAGTTTGGAGGTGGAGCCTTTTTAATCACTCCTATCAAGTCTATGCTTTATCAAAAATTGTTGCTGCTGATCATTGGACTTTTATATTGATATTGAGCATTTTAGAGACTTTTTGTACTCCTATTTATTTATTTATTTGCACTAGCACTTTATTGATTAACACTTATGTGTTGAGCGCAATATACTCACCATTTATAATTGTCACAGCATTTCTAGCTTTTTGTTTTCAGCTCACAGTGTGGAAGCAATTCCTAATAATTAAATTCAATGTGTTTATCTATTTATGTTCACTAACACTTATGTGGCTAATTAGCCTGATCACTTAGTTATTAATGTGCGCAGTTTTGTTTGGTCCACACCATTTCTCTATACACTGTGTGACAGCTGATTGGAGGAAAGGCTCAGCCCCCCTCCTTCCACATATGCAGAGAAAGGAAGAAACATGCAGAGCTTTGCTGTGTATTATAGACCAGCTCTCTGTTTATCCATCTCTATGCACCCACCCGACACAAATTTCCAGCTGCTTTTATCTCTTGTGTTGGAGAGCTTGCCAGAAGTTATCATGCTGATAACAGAGGAATGGAGCAGCAGAAAGACACCGGACATAGGGCTTTGGGGACAGATAAGTAAACACTACAGATATATGTGCCCAGGTCAAAATTAATGAATTGGGTTTACATCCACTTTAAGTATACTGCCTCACCCTCAAAACAGGATCAATCTTTTAAAGAGCCATGAGCCCATCCTTGCTTCACATAGCAAATGGTGTAAGGAGACATTAAATGTTTTCTGTACTTCTAAAACATTTTAGCTATTTTAATGTATCCAGACACTCCTTACTCCTTTTATTTCCATATTCTTTAAGAGCTGCCAACACAGATCCAGGCTATTGTATTCTACACATAAATTGTATGTTAAGCCCCGTACACACGCATCGAAAATTCGTCCGGGAATTTTCGTCCAACGACCGATCTGCCGATTTTCGGCTTGTTAGTATGATGCTTCCGACCACCGACTCCGACTTTTCGGCCGAAAAAAATCTGGTGTGCAGGCTATAACATTTTTGTCAAAACACGGCCGATTTTCGTGCAGTCAGTACAGATTTAGACAGGGAAAAATCTTATGAGCAAGACTGGGCATGCGCAGATAAGAAAGAACACAAAGAAAGCAAACCAACACATGACATCACTTCAGAAGCAGATTTTTGTTGGGCGAGAAAATTCGTGTGCAGTCTAGGCACATTCCAACCAACAAAACACAACTCTGGACAAAAGTCGGACGATCGGTCGGCCGATAATCGTGGCGTGTGTACGGGGCTTAAGTCTGTAGGCCAGTACAGGGCATCAAGGACTGCTCAAACTATGCATTTTGCTTTCCGCAACTTGCTGAAATCTCAAGGGGTGGAGGAAGTGGTCATGGCTTGGCTAATATTATACAGGATTTGTATTTTTCCAACACTTTGTGATCTGTTTCTCAAGTGATTACATGAGTGCAATGTAGTACAGGAATCATTATTTATGACTCTTGACACAGAAGCCAATGATTTAAACATATAGCTGCTCTCTACACTAATATTGCTAAATGGAACCTGCAGAAATGTTAGATGTGAACAAATAAATGTCTGCACTGACCAGAGCTGACAGATCTAATCGCAAACAGAAAAAAGATTGGAAAGATTGGAAAGATTTTGTGACAAGTTATATTTACAAAGTTGTTTGGTGTACCAGGATATAAACTTGCTAACATGCTTTATAAATTCAGTCTTTTCAAGAGTTAAGCCGTGTAAAAGATATATTTTATTTTTTTGCAAACATTGGGGATTCATCCCATTGACTGGGTGTGCACACCAGTTGTGGCTATTATGTAATGCCAACAAAAAAAGAAGGGGCGCACCGACCTTGTGCATTACCACTAAAAAAGGTTTATTAATCCAAAGACAACATACATTATACTCACAAACGAGTGATGATATAGCACATATAAAAGACAATGGAACCGGTGACCAGGGAACCCCTGTACTGAATGACGTGCTGGTGTCAGCATCTATATGGCTGGGCTGATGCGTTTCGAGGGAGGACCCTTTCCTCAGAGCCAAAAAGTGCTACTTGGAGATGACCGGTTCCATTGTCTTTTATATGTGCTATATCATCACTGTGAGTATAATGTATGTCGTCTTTGGATTAATAAACCTTTTTTAGTGGTAATGCACGAGGTTGGTGCGCCCTTCTTTTTTTTTGTTGTTGTCTTTCAGTACATTTTGGATATCCTTGGTCCTGAGAGGGCAGCAAGACCATGAGTGGTGCTAATCAAGACCATATGAGTTCCTTTATCCTTCATTACATACCACCCGAGCGCAGGAGAATTTTTTGTTTGGTTTATTATGTGATGCCACCAGGGCTGCTGTTAGAAATCATGGGGGCCCCGTTCAAGCTACCTTAGGCCCCCCGCCCCAATTTATCAAGCTGAAGGGGGGTGGCACAGTGAAAAGGGGGCACACGGGAAGGGGGGGTTAGAAGCAGGCAGAACAGGGAGGGGGATCGGTGTCAGAGAAGCAATTACAGGAATGATGACCTGTGTCTGTGTCTCTCACTGAAGCAGCTGAAAGCTGGAAGGAGAGGGAAAACTGGCTTTCAGCTGCTGCCGAGAGCCGCACAGGGCTTCCTTCTGTAATTTCCCCTCTACACAGATTTATAGTACTGTTGGGGTCCCCCTGTGTGCCCGTACAGGAAGACTGGTGGTCCCCCTTATCAGCCGCACTGGATGCCCCCTTCCCTGTTGGTTTTATTTCGTTATTTAGTTAGTTATCTAGTTATTGTATATTATGGAGAATGTACCAGGAAGCATTGGCATCCACAAAGGTGGGCAAGAACACTCGAATCTCCCACCTGCACAGGAACAGAGTTGAGAATTTTGGCAAGGGATATCTTGCTGATGGGGTATTCAAGATCTATTTTCCATTTTAATGACCATTTCCAAGTGTTTGATGCAGTTTGGGGTTGCTAAATATATCTTTAAAAAGGTAGAAGTAAGTCAAGATAAAACTCCTATCATTTATAATTTTTCTTCCTTGGGCAACTGCATGTGTGAGGGGAGTTTTTCTAGGCTGCAGAAAAACAAATTATTTGTTACATTTGAACATGGAGCCTGGTTGACTGCTGTAGTTTCATAAATCATTCTTACAAAATATAACTTCCGCTCATACCTATTCTCCCTGTATCCAGAGTATATATTTTATTCTTTTTTTTTTCTTTTACTGGAAAACAGTAATGCTGTTCCTAAAAGAAAACTTGCTTTACAAAAGATCTTAGTAACTTACACAATTTTGTATGCAGTAGTCTGAAAGAAAGATTATTTCTGAAATTTACTGCATATACAGCAGCCTGTAAGAAGTATTATTTCACAAACACACTGCTTATGCAAGGTTGGAGGAACACATGCATTTTTTCTCTATTAGCATTCAGTTTGTGAGGAGGTAACAGAACACAGTGGGGTGGCTGAAATAGCTGAGAGCAGAAAACGAACTAGGGCCAAGCAAAAAAAAATGTGTTTGTACATAAGTGTATATTTTTCTACCATAATAACTTTTATATAATGTTATTTTACTTTTCAAAGGATTTGCTATTCTGTTATGCCAGACCTGTCATTTACCAACCTTTTCCACATTGCATAGCCAGGCAGGTGACACCTCTTTCTTTCAGGTTTACTTTTATAGTTTTCTGTTGTACCTTTTCACTTCCAGCCTCTTCTCTGTACAATCTTGAACTGCTGATTCGGATTCCTTGTCCAATGAACAGGCAGGTGACATATGAATATATATACCTGAAGCGGGGAAGAGTCCTCTTCCTGGCTATAAAGTGCGGTAGAGGTGTGTGATTCACAACACTACTTTGGCAAATATTATGGTTCACAAATATGCAAGTGTCTGAATGAATCTGCTTGCACTGACCTCTGCTTAAGGCCCCTTTCACACTATCTATCCGTTGGACGGATTCCATTTTTCTCAGCGGGGGATCGAGCCGCCGATCCCCCGCTGAGCAGGAGGATGACAGCTGTGTCTCCGCGCTGTGTGCGGAGACACGGCTGTCAGTTCCCCATGCATCTCTATGGGGGAAATCGGATGGGAACGGACCATCGGTCCGTTCTCAACCGATCCCATCCGATCCGCTGGATGGATGGAAAATAGGGTTTCCATCCATCCAGATTTGACGGATCGGATCGGATGTCAGCAGACACGTCTCCGCTGACATCCGATCCCCCATAGAGATGCATGGGGGGACCGTTCAGATCCGCCAAAAAAACGGACAGGCGGATCTGAACAGTCCACCTGTGTGAAAGGGGCCTTAAAGTAGAAGCAAAAGTCTTAGGCCCTGTTCACACCTGAGCATTTTTCAGCTCGTAAAACGCTCATCTCTAAAGTCTCAAAATGCCCAACAAGCAAAATCATATTCATTTCAATGGCCCCTGTTTACATATGAGCGTTTTGTCGCCTGAAGCAAAAAGCCTAAAGCTCAAAAAAGTATACAAGCTTTTTTTTTGGCAGATTACAAGCGTTTTTGTTAGATGTCAATGTCCACCTCCAAACACCTGCAAAAACGCCTAAATACATGCCTTAAAAAAGCCCAAAAAATGCCTGAAAAACGCCCAAAAAAGCAAAAAAAAAAACCCCGAAAACTATATGCTCAGGTATGAATGGAGCCTTAGTAAACATGGAAATGGTACATTGTTTGATCTGCCTAAGTATTTGTCACCTGTTCAGTCCCTCTTATAACACATTCTTGTTGCACTTCCTAACCAGTAAGGTATTACTATTATCCAAATCTGAATCTCTATAGGTTGTGCTGCACCCAGACTACCAGCACCAGCTTTCTCATGGACGTATGAATAAACCTATGAAGTCTATAAATAAACATTTTTTAATTTTTTTTTGCGTTTTTTTTGCTTTTTTTTTGCCATCTGTGTCCCACTGGAGAGATTTCCCTTCATGTTCCGTCCCATAGCCAAAACAGGAAGCGAGAGGAAATCCATCCAATGTGAAGGATTTCCTGGTTCTCACCAGGGTCACCACAACTAGTGTCCTCATTGGAAGATTTTCCCTCTATTCCAGTTCTGGTGACAACCCACAATTTGGGATTTTTTTTATTTCACTTTCAGTAAACCGGACAAATAGAGAGGGTGAATCTCCCAAAGAGGGGTAAATACAGCAATAAAAACCTGACAGGTGTTCTAAAAAGACCCCATTCTATCCAAAAAATTGCCTTCAGTTATACTTGAATGCCTCCCATTCCAGCCATTCCAGCTCTCAGTACCTCTGATCGTGTTAGGCTGGGTATACACTGGTAGAGATTTCCCTTCACGTTCCGTCCCATAGCCAAAACAGGAAACGAGAGGAAATCCATCCAACGTGAAGGATTTCCTGGTTCTCACCAGGGTCACCACAACTAGTGTCCTCATTGGAAAATGTTCCCTCTATTCCAGTTCTGGTGACAACCCACAATTTATGATTTTTATATTTCACTTTCAGTAAACCAGACAAATAGAGAGGGTGAATCTCCCAAAGAGGGGCAAAAACAGCAATAAAAACCTGACAGGTGTTCTAAAAACACCCCATTCTATCCAAAAAATTGCCTTCAGTTATACTTGAATGCCTCCCATTCCAGCTCTCAGTACCTCTGATCGTGTTAGGCTGGGTATACACTGGTAGATT
Source organism: Pelophylax lessonae (assembly GCF_965119305.1). Classification (NCBI taxonomy): domain Eukaryota; kingdom Metazoa; phylum Chordata; class Amphibia; order Anura; family Ranidae; genus Pelophylax; species Pelophylax lessonae. The sequence continues at coordinate 662,938,258 of NC_138768.1, read as the reverse complement.
TTCAAATGAAAATTAGTATGAAAGATCTTAGTACTTTTGAATGTCATTGAAATGGACTTCATCGTTTTGTTAAATCGTTTTACATTTGCTTTCTTGTCCTTGTAAATAATGTTTTATATGTAGCACTGGAATTATAGAAGACTAAAATGAGTGGTAGTGGAAGTTCTAGGCTACAATAATAAGAACTACATTTCCCTTCATACTGTGCATTCCGGCATTCAGCTGCCAGCACATGGTGAGCACACTTCAGGGAAAGGCATGAGAGCTGGTCAATAGCTTTGACTTCATAAATGTTATTATAAGTTACATGAGAAAGCCATAAGTTTTCCATTACTTTTTACTGCTGAAAGTGTTGCTGGAGGTGTAAGTCTTTTCCTCCTTCACTGCTCCCAGGCTCCTTCATTACAACAGTGGAACTCCGGCAATTACTATGCTACAAATAAGTGCACATGTACATTTTGTTCACAGCTATAAAGCCTTCTATAATAAGAAGTTGAATAGGTGTCAGTAAGCTGTGGACATCTGGAACACACCCAAGTTTGGGTTCAGTCAGGGACCCCTGCTGACTCATCTTATTATACTGAGTGTGGGATATTACTAGGCTCTTTCCCTCTCACTTTCTTGGTGATAAATGGCTATGCTCACCTGCAGCCTAGCTGCAGCAATTAACACTCGTTTTCACATCAGGCTAGGAAATATTAGGAGGCTGGAAATGGTTAGAATCACATGAGCCATTAGCATTGTAGCATTGTGTGTGTGTGGGGGGGGGGGGGGGGGGCTGCTATCGAACTGATACAAGAAGCAGCAGATGTGAAGGCTTAAAATATACCTAAACACAAAAACGCTGTCTGTGCCCCTATTGCATCCTCTCTATTACTCTATTATCTATTATTCTTATCAACAGGGCCGGCCCTACAATGGGTCCCACTGGGTCCGTTGGACCCAAGCGTCACGTAGAGAGGGGCAGCTAATTGACTCCCAAGATTTCTTTTCCAGTGGGGAACATCCCTCGCGTGATTGCGGTGTGCACAATGACATCAGACATCTAAAGCAGGGCAGGCTGGATCTTCCAGGGCAGTGGCCGCGGCAGACATAGGAGTGATAGGAGGACTGGGGACAGACAGTGGGTATTTGGTGGACCGGTCCGGTGGTGAGTTATGGAAGAAGATGACAGTGTAAATAATATTTTCGAAATTTTATATTTTTATAACTAAAGGATGTGGGGGCCTTTTGGTGGGCGTGATTTTTGGAGGGGTGGTGGGGCAGCATTTATTCTCAATGCCTTTGGCCAGCCCATCTTATCAACAAATCAATTTTATTTGGGTACAGCGTCGCACGTCGCAGGAGATTAAGGCCTCATGCACACTAGATGTTTTTACAGCTGCTGTTTTTGGCGTCAGACATTTTTTCTGCAGCTGGTAAACTCCCCAGCATGTTATCCTATGTGTCCATGCACATATAGGCTCTTAGCAGCAGTTTTTGGCAGGGGCATTTTCTGGCTGAAAAAAAACCCCAGAACTAGTGGGTTTTAGGAGAAGCTGTAAAAATGCTCTAATAAAAGCTGAAAAATGCTGAAAACCACTGAAAAATGCGGGTATTCTGTGTTTTTTAGTGTTTTTGAGCCATAAGATTTTACAGGAGTTAGTTTTGCTAAAAAACGCTGCAGCCAAAAAACACTGAAGATTGCTACTGCAAAAACGCTGAAAAACTAATTCTACAGCTACACCTTTCTACAGCTAACAATTCTGGCTTTTTATAACGTCCACTGTGCATGAGGTCTTTAAGTAAAAGAAAATCTAAAATTTTAGGCTGTCACCAGAACAGGAAAAGAAAGGAAATCTTCCAATGGGGACACTAGTTCTGGTGACCGTGGTGACAATCAGGGATTATCTCACTTTGGAGGGATTTTCTCTCATCTCCTGTTTTGGCTATGGGATAGGAAGTGAAAGGAAAGCTACCCAATGGTACACCAGATGTTAAAAAAAAAACTTACATGGGTTATTACCTTCCTTGCTCTATCCAAAGTAAAAGCTTTTAGCTCTACTTTAAATCTGAACTTAAGAAAAGTTGTTTTGCCTGCTCTAACACGTTGAATTCTGTTCAGCCAGTCTTTAGGAATCCCTGCCAAACAGCACAGCCTGGTTCTGCACTCCTTCAGACCTTTCTAAAGACCACACTGCAGCCGTACACCACCGCCTGGTCTACAACTATGCCAGCCTCTAAATAAACAAGTCGTGCTCTGCTTTGTCCTCCTTTCAAGAGGTTGTCAGTGTTAGTTTGCAATGCAGAAGAGCCCAATTATCTTACAGAGCTGCCCCTTCTCTATGTGCTATTGTGCAGAGAATTACATTTAATCAGTTAATAATGATTGCTGCACCATAACTGGATTAAATGGTGGCTTCTCTACCAGCCTGAAGTTCAGCCATAAAGAAAACCTATTCCAGCCCTATCCATCATTCTTTTACAGAGATGTATAGTAACTAAGTAGAACTACTTCACTACTGTACTTAAGTACCGAAAGGCAGTATCTGTACTTTACTAGAGTAGAATTATTTTCTCCTTCTTCCACTTTTACTTCACTACATTTTTTCGATGATTTCAATACTTCTACTCCGATATTTTTTTTTTTTTGTGCTGCATAGTTACTCGTTACTATTATAAAAATTACCACTGCCAGAACAGTAGATGGCAGGTTTCATGAAGCTCAAAACTTGTGTATTATCAGCACATACGAAAATAAATGCTACTGTATGTATAAATAAAAGCTGCATTTGAAATAATTGACTTCTTTCTTTAATAACTACATAACACAGTACTTGTACTTTTACTTTCAGTACTTGAGTAGCAATTTTTTTTTCAAAACTATCAAAACTACTGGTACTTTTACTTTCAGTACTTGAGTAGCAAAATTTTTAAAAAAACTACTTGCAATACTTAAGTACAAAAAATGTTGAATACTTTAGTACTTCTACTCAAGTTTTTGATAGAGCACTTCCACTTCTACTCAAGTCACTTTTTGATCGAGCACTTGTACTTTTACTCAAGTATGGGTTTTGAGTACTTTATACAACTCTGTTCTTTTATGGCACAACTGGAGTAGTCAGAATCTGGAGAAACTGTGTATTGCAACCAATCAGCTTCTTTATTTTATTTTCAAAGCTCGATTGACTAAGCAGAAGTAAGAAGCAGTGCCATGCACAGCCGCTCCAGATTCTGTTTGCTTTTGTTTTGATAAATTCTCTCCATGATCTATTTGGTTCCCTCAAGCTAGTTCAGGTGTCTAACATGTATTTCCACTTTTCATTTTTAGGATTTCTGGAGACAGAGGTAGCAGAAGAACTGGCTCAGTTAATTCTTAATAAAGCAATAGGCCCTGATGGTATTCATGCCGGAGTTCTAAGAGAACTTCAAGTTATAATTGTTGGACCATTAACTGATCTTTTTAATCAATCTCTTCTAACAGGAGAAGTTCCCCATTACTGGTGGACAGCTAATATTGTACCTATCCACAAGAAGTGCAGCAAGGTAGAAGCTGTCAATTGAGTTTAACATCAGTTGTAGTCAAGTTAATGGAATCATTACAAATACTATCTCAGATCATGGGTGGCCTATGATTGCCATCATCCCATGAATAATCAAGAATAAATCAAGTTTTTCTTTTTTTTTCTTCTTTTTTTATTTGGGATTTTTAAGGCAATTAGTTAAACATCAAAAAGATATATAAAAGATTTGAATATTTATTGAAAAATATTTAAAAAAGAGAATTTCTACAGATCACATGAACATATCAATATACATAGGTGATACCTGCGACCACCATAATAAACAGATACAATCATAAAAACAATTGAAATATAAAGAAAATAAACAGAATGTAGGGGGTATGAAGGGAAGGATACACCTCCATAAGGGGAAGACACCCCCTAAGGAGGAGGGAATCCAACGCGTTTCGAATAATTTTAAATGCCTCATATGAACAGATCAGTATGAAGAACTACATATAAAATGGTTGGTGCTTGCAATGGTATAGACATGTGCCTGTATATGGAGGATTCACACTTGAATGAATGATGTGATTCTTTTTCCTCTTTCACAGAAATGGGACAACAATATTTCCCTCAAGAAGAATTGAACTACAAGTTCATTTAAAATTATTTGAAACGCGTTGGATTCCTTCCTCCTTAGGGGGTGTCTTCCCCTTATGGAGGTGTATTGTGTCCCCTCTCCTTCCCTTCATACCCCCTACATTCTGTTTATTTTCTTTATATTTCAATTGTTTTTATGATTGTATCTGTTTATTATGGTGGTCGCAAGTATCACCTATGTATATTGATATGTTCATGTGATCTGTAGCAATTCTCTTTTTTAAATATTTTTCAATAAATATTCAAATATTTTATATATCTTTTTGATGTTTAACTAATTGCCTTAAAAATCCCAAATTAAGAGGAGAAAAACATGATTTATTCTTAGTTAATGGAATCATTCTTGAAATGAAGAATCATTGATCACTTAAAAATGCACAACTTGCTGGACCCAAAGCAGCATGGCTTTACTGATGACAGATCATGACAGACTAATCTAAATGCATTTGTTTTTTTTTTTTTACTATACACAGTATTACTGATGTTTTGGACCAGGGTGGTGCTGTAGACATCGCATATCTTGATTTCAGCAAGGCATTGGATACAGTTCGACATAACGATCTAATACAAAAGTTGTACAAGCTAGGACTTAAAGTGATTGAAAAGTCTAATTTTTTATTTATTTTTTGTTAAATGTAACAAACATATTATACTTACCTGCTCTGTGAAGGGGTTTTGCACAGAGCAGCCCAGATCCTCCTCTTCTCGGGTCCCTCTTCAGTGCTCCTCGCCCCTCCCTCCTGTTGAGTGCCCCCACAGCAAGCAGCTTGCTATAGGGTCACCTGAGCCGAGTCACAGCTACCTGTGTCCATTCAGACATGGAGCCCCTACCCGGCCCCCTCTCTTTCCTCCCTGAATTTGATTGACAGCAGTGGGAGCTATGACGCTGCCCTGCAATCTTTGCCAATGAGGTGGAAGAGTCCCGGGCAGCCGAGACACTCCTGCAACATCGCTGGACAGAGATGGGGCCCAGGTAAGTATTAGGAGGCTGAGGGGTGCTGCTGCACACAGAAGGCTTTTTATCCTAATGCATAGAATGCATTAAAATAAAAAAAACTTCTGACTTTACAGTCACTTTAACCCTTGGGTGGTTCAGTGGATATGCAGATGGCTAAGGATAGATACCAGAGTGTGGTTGTAAATGGGGTTCACTCAGAACAGAGACCAGTCACTAGTGGTGCACCACAAGGCTCTGTACTAGGTCCTGTTCTATTTAATCCATATGTAGGTGATAAAACTAAAGGTTTGTTGGGCAAGGTATGTCTTTTTGCTGATGACACAAAGGTGTGGAATAGGGTTTATATCCCCGGAGGTGTCTGTGACATGGAACATGATTTGGCATTGCTGGTGGAAGATTGGTCAAAGCAGTGGAGACTGCAGTTCAATGTTTCCAAATGTAAAATAATGCACATAGGGAAAAATAATCCCCCAAGAGAGTACAACATTGGGGGAACAGTGTTGGCCAGCACTACAGATTAAAATGATTTGGGGGAACTTATTTCAGATGATTGCAAGCTGGAGGAAGGAGGTTCTGATTCCCCTATATAGATCTTTAGTGAGAACTCATTTAGAATACTGTGTCCAGTTCTGAAGACCTAACTTACAGAAAGATATTGATCAAATAGAACAAGTACAGAGACGGGTAACAAAAATGGTGAAAGGTTTGGGGGATAAAACATATTGAGAGCGACTTCAGGAACGTAATATGTAAAGTCTGGAGGACAGAAGGGAAAGCGTAGACATGATTGAAACCTTTAACTACATCAAGGGGGTGAATAAGGTTCAGGAAGGCAGTTTCTTTATTATGAAATCAAAATCAAGAACACGGGGACATGACCACAAACTAGCTGGAGGAAAGTTCAAAATGAATCTTAGAATGTATTATTTTGCTGAAAGGGTAGTTGATGCTTGGAATAAACTTCCAGCAGAGGTAGTGAGACAGCTAACAGTAAATGGCTTCAAACATGCTTGGGACAAACATAGATCTATACTCAGACAATAAAGTTAAAGTGGAGTTCCACCCAAAAGTGGAACTTCCGCTTTAGGTATTCTAACCCCCTGACATGCCACATTTGGCATGTCATTTTTTTGGGGGGGGAGGGGTACCTAGTTTTGACAGGTACCCGCTCCCGCTTCCGCTCGGAGCGCCGCGGCGCCCTGAACGGAAGTTCTCCTCTCCCCCTCCCTCCCTGCAATCTTCTGGGACATGTCAGAGGTCCCAGAAGATTGCCGGCCAATCAAGATGCGCAGCGCGACTCGCGCATGTGCAGTGGGTACCCGGCTGTGAAGCCGCAAACTGTCACAGCCGGGTGCCCACAGCAGTGATGCCGGCGCCGCTGAGACCAGAGGGAGAGGTTCGAGGCTTCGGGCGGCCGCATCGCTGGACCGTTGGACAGGTCAGTGAAAAGGCTGGAACTCCGCTTTAAGGAAAACAAACAAACAAACAAAAAAAAAATGGGCAGACTCGATGGAACTACTCAGCCTTTTTCTGCCACCAACTTTTCTATGTTTCTATGAAGTCAAATTCGAGAACCCTCCACTATTTGTTAGTTCTGTGTTAATTTTCATAAAGCATACCTAAAACTAATATTTAAAAAAATTCTTACCTTTCTATTTGTTTCTTTGGAGCAGGATTACACGCAGGACTAAGTACTCTGAACTCTTTCAGAGGGACAAAGTGGGGACAGAGTCAGTTTTGTCTTATTAACATGCAATGCAGAATCCAAGCCAGTGGCAGATTACCATGCCTATGGGCCAAAAGTTGTTTAAAGGCCCCACCACAACAAATCAAAATAATATTGAATTGATCTCAAAATAAAATTACAATAAGACTTTCTTAAATTGTTTACAAAAGATAGAAAAAAAGAATCTGCTCATCTTTCATTAACCACTTGCCGACCAGCCGCCGTACTTATACGGTGGCAGGTCGGATCTGTCTCGCGAAATGACATACCTGTACGTCGTTTTAAGGGACAACTAGTGGGGGGCACGCGCATGCGCCGATTGGCCACAGGAGGAGCCAATTAGTGTGTCGGGCAGACGCAATATCCTCCGGACACCCATGATAACTCCCCGTAGAGACAGAAAGGCGGCCTGTCGATGTAAACACAACAGACCGCTGTTCTGTCAGTAATGAACTCAGGGATCCTGTGTTCCTCCTATTTAGGAACTCTGTATTCATGCAGCAAGCCCATCCCCCACACAGTTATAAAGCACCCCTCAACGACACATTTAACCCTTTGATCACCCCAGGTATTAACCCCTTCCCAGTCAGTGCCATTAGTACAGTAAAGGGCATATTTTTATATTTTTAGCACTGATTACTGTAGTAATGTCACTGGTCCCCCCAAAAGTGTCAAAAATGTCAGTTAGGTGTCTGATCTGTCCACCGCAATGTCGCAGTCCCGCTAAAAATCGCTGATCACCACCATTATTAGTAAATAAATAAATGAAAATTACATAAATCTTTCCCTTAGTTTTTAGAAGTGATAACTTTTGCGTAAACCAATCAATATACACTTATTGGGATTTGTTTTACCAAAAATATGTAGCAGAATACATATTGGCCTAAAATGATGAAAAAAAAGATTTTTTTATTTTTTTTATTGGGAAAGTTTTATAGCAGAAAATAAAAAAATATTGTTTTTTTTTTTTTTTTTAGCGCAAAAAATAAAAATCGCACAGGTGATTAAATACCACCAAAAGAAAGCTCTATTTGTGGAAAAAAAAAGAACACTGATTTTATTTGGGTACAGCATCACGTGACGGCGCAATTGTCAGTTAAAGTAATGCAGTGCCATATCACAAAAAATGGCCTGGTCATTAAGGGGGATAAAACCTTTTTAGTCCAGAAGTGGTTAAAGACTCTATAAAGAAAATACTGTATTGATGTTGTGTACCCAATAACAACTTAGAGTATGTAAACCATTGACATCAGGTTAAAATTACAGTTTGATCATCTTCTTTCAGCTGTCGGTTTATAAAAAAAAAATGGTGTAACCTACATATGTGTAATCTACAATAATGAAGGTCATCTCTATCTAGCGTCCAATGTGCACACTACTTAGTTCAATGTTATCCTACTAGAGGGCAAGTACGAGAATCCTACAGAACCCTGCGAGGGGGGGGGGGGCACAAGGTTTTGACTGCCTAAGGGCCTCCAGAGAGTTTAATCACTGATCCAAGCCTTAAGATCTTTAACCCCTTGTTGAGACAGGCAGGGTTTAAATCTAGTTTAAAACTGATAATGAAGATTTACCAGCACAGTACAAGCAGTTAGGCTTAATTATGGTAAACATTAACTCCACAGCACTCCACAAAAGATAGATGGCTAGTTTAGGCAAGAAAAAAAAATACTTACAAATGTAATCAGCAAATTTTAAACACTTTTTTAAATGTATGCTACGTGAATGGAATGAAGAAAAATAGAGATAGATAAATAGAGATGCTATCTCAACTTGCTTGCAAAAAAGGTAATCCAGTTGTAGGTTTTTATTCTGTTCCATAAGATATGTTCTTGTTTTAGGTTTTCTGGTGTTAGCAGCAGTTTCAAATGGAATTCAAACACAGAGACGGTTTTCCATACTTTAACTGGACACTAAAGTAACTTCAAGAACCGGTACAAGTACAAACGTCTAAGCTAGATAGTAAAAACATTTTTTATAATTTATAGAATGCAGAAAAATGGAGTAAGGATTTTGAGCGGATTCACGTGAGTGTGTTGTGGTAACACAAGTGTATAATTGCACAGTTAGTGAGATTTGTGATAAGCAGCCCATTTTTTTTTTAATTAGCTGAGGAAGCTCCACCATGCACTGAACCCAAACCTACAAGATTTTTTTAATGAAACGCACCACAACCTATGAATCATTCTGTGTTTGATGCATTACTGTTTATTGCAGTAATATATAGTAAAAATGCACATTTTACTGATCTTTACCACAATGTACTGCTGTGAACTGGTCCCTAAAAGCTAGTGCCACCCAGAACAGATATTTCATTTTTGGATGGATACTAGTAGGGCAAATCAGCTGCTAGCTCTCCTCTTGACGACTCGACCTTGTATTGCAGTAGTGTTTTTTGCATTGTAGAAAATCAGTTGTGGGGACCTGGCTCTGTAATTAGGATTAAATGGGAAATCAAACAGAACTAAAAACTGATTTGGCAGAACAGAACTGGTTTGGCTGAAGTTGGCAGACTGCCCCTCCTGTAGATAACAGTCAGTTGGTGGCAGTCATGTGAGCAGGAGGGTAAGATTGATTCTATTTCTATTGGGTTTTTTTCCCCTTAAGATTGATTCTATTTTTTATAGTAACTGTAGGTAAACAAATTAGATATTACTTCACTCTGACTGAAGCCTCCCTAAAACAACTGGAAGCACTGAAAATGGAATAAAACTGTGTCAGCAAAGTAAAGTAACATCCAAAAAATCTTAAACACAACAGTTCCACTAAATACTTGCTAGCTTGTTAGAGCTCAGTTTTCACTGAACTTATTTCACTGACTCCAGGACACATAAACCTACTGCCAACATGTTAGCCTGGAAGACTGGTCCCTACCTCTTACCTATTCATTACTGCAGAAATCAGCAGTCAGCAACAGTCCCTGATCTATACCTGTGCTGCAGTCACAGCCCAGTGCTGCTGGAGGAAAAGCTGGGGGGTTTAAATCAAATCGGGGTAAAAGACATATGTAACAATAAAAAATACAAATAGATAGTATTGATATAGATACAGTAAGATAGATATAAATACAAATTGATAGATAATATCTAGAAAGAAGAAATAAAAAAGATGTAAATAAATGCAACTAGACAGATAGTAGCTAGGTAGATACAATTAGATAGATGAGAAAAGAAAGAAAGAAAGAAAGAAAGAAAGAAAGAAAGAAAGAAAGAAAGAAAGAAAGAAAGAAAGAAAGAAAGAAAGAAAGAAAGAAAGAAAGAAAGAAAGAAAGAAAGAAAAAGCAATGATAGATAGATAGATAGATAGATAGATAGATAGATAGATAGATAGATAGATAGATAGATAGATAGATAGATAGATAGATAGATAGATAGATAGATAGATAGATAGATAGATAGATAGATAGATAGATAGATAGATAGATAGATAGATAGACATGGAGGGATGGAGAAAGGAACATATCAATGGATACAGTAGATAAATAAAATGTAAAATGGATAGATAGATAGATAGATAGATAGATAGATAGATAGATAGATAGATAGATAGATAGATAGATAGATAGATAGATAGATAGATAGATAGATAGATAGATAGATAGATAGATAGATAGATAGATAGATAGATAGATAGATAGATAGATAGATAGATAGATAGATAGATAGATAGATAGATAGATAGATAGACGTATGGAAGGATGGAGACAGGAAAAGATCAATAGGTATAAACAGGATAAAATAGGTTAAAAAAATATATATATATATAAATAGGATAAATAGATGGATACAAATAGATAGATAGATAGATAGATAGATAGATAGATAGATAGATAGATAGATAGATAGATAGATAGATAGATAGATAGATAGATAGATAGATAATCTAAAACATCTAGAAAAGCAGATAGACATTGAATAGATAGTAATCCATTCCCTTTAATATAACAAATGGACACAAAGTGCAATAGAAACCCATTCTCAGTCAGCTTGTACTGTATGTGCTGTCCCTATGGAAAAGCAGTGTAGCTAAGATTATTAACCCCTGGTGTACTGTCACAGCCATGCTTCCTGAGTGAGCATATATATTTCATAAAGTCAGTAAAGAACAGAGAGAGAGAGGAGAGGAGAGGAGAGGAGCAGTGTGTGGAGCCCCCTGCTCCAGGCCACCCCAGCAATGTTCTGACTCCTCTCCAGCCAGGGATGGCAGTGTACAGATCACACACAGGGGATGGGGATACTCAGTCACATAGAAATAGTTATGGCTGATCTCCACATTCCTGGCAAGGATTACATTATTTACATATCACAAACTATATGCTGTACAAATCCTTTTGGTGGAGAGCACATGATTTGTCACATCCTAACCTGTGTTTTGATAAATCCAGGGTGATTTACTAAAGGAATTACTTTACCATAGCCTACTTCTGCTATAAATACCCAATCAGGTTCAAGTGTTTTTTTTTTTCCAGTATTAAACCCCAAAGCAAACTTTTATTCTTTATCAGTTTACCAATTCTTAGATGTGATGGCTGTATAAGTTTTCTTTTTTAGGCTTTCTGTCTTCTATTTTTTTCTGGTGATCTGACCTTTGTTTTTCGAAATAACAAGCTCTCTTGCCAGATGTATCTGTTATGGGAATGAGACAACCCATTTTCTACTGACATGGGTGATTACAATGATCAGTTTTATTTATGTAAAACCATTATCTCAAAAGGAAAAAAAAGGTTTGCTGTAACTGCTTAGAAAGTGTTAGCTGGAGTTTCAGTTCAGTTTGTTAGTGTATCTAAATCTGCTGGTACATCAAACACTCCCCCTCCCCCAAGACAGACAAATGCTGCTGTCCTAAGATGTCCCCTGTTCTCGTCAATCCAGAGAGGGGACAGTGTAATACAAGAGGTGTGTTAATGGCCAGATCATTATTGAAAACAGAGGGAAAAAAAGAAAACTGATGCAGCCACCACATCTAATAATTGGTAAGCTGCAATAAATTAAATTCTTTTTTGCATTTAATACTGCTTTAAGCTATTTGTAAAGAGCACATGTTCATTACTTTTGGCCAATCAAACTCTTTATATAAATATTAAATATTCAAATGATAAAGTCTATATATCCAGTCAGGCAGGGGAAAGGTGTAAAGAGAAAATATCATAATTGGTCTCTGATTGTGGAAAAGTAAACTGAGATATGATTGGCTGCTGTAAGGTAATAGACACATAATTGCTGAACCTTGAACTGCTTTCCAATTACATTGTAATTGCAGATTTCAATATGTTTGGTGCGTTTGTAACCCATATACACAGCAACCATCCTCTTTAATGAGACCTGCCTATTGCCCAGTCCTACCCCTACCTAGCATTACCTGTAGACACAAGAAAGGGGGCTACCTATTACTCACTGCTACAGCAGTGGGATTATACAGTACCCACCTTCAGACAACAGCAGGTAGGGCTACCCAGTACTCACCTGCACACACCAGCAGGTGGGCTACCAGGGCTACCCAGTAATCACCTGCAAACACTGGCAATAAGGCTACTCATAATTACCTGCAAACACCAGCAATGGGGCTACCCAGTACTCACCTGGAGACACCAGCAACTGGGCTATCCATTAAACACATTGAGATACCTGAAATGGGATTACTCAGTATTTACCAGCAGACACAAGAAATAGGATTACCCAATATTTACCAGCAGACACCAGTAATGGGGCTACTCATCACTCACATGCACACCCCAGCAGTGACACTAACCTGAATACACCAGCAATGGGACTGCACAGGACTCACCTGCAGCAGCAATGGGGTTACCCAGTAATCACCTGAAGACATCAACAATGGGGTTATCCAATACTTACTTGCAAACAGCAACAGTGGGACTACCTAGTACTTCCCTGCAGACATCAGCAATGGGACTCATGAATACTCACCAGCAGATATCAGCAACATCAGCAATGGGACTACCCAGTACTCACCTGAAGACACCAACAATAGGGTTACCCAATACTTACATGCAAACACCAACAGTGGGACAACCTACTACTTCCCTGCAGGCATCAGCAATGGGATTACCCAGTACTCACCTGCAGACATCAGCAATGGGATTACCCAGTACTCACCTGCAGACATCAGCAATGGGATTATCCAGTACTCACCTGCAGACATCAGCAATGGGATTACCCAGTACTCACCTGCAGACATCAGCAATGGGATTATCCAGTACTCACCTGCAGACATCAGCAATTGGATTACCCAGTACTCACCTGCAGACATCAGCAATGGGATTACCCAGTACTCACCTGCAGACATCAGCAATGGGATTACCCAGTACTTCCCTGCAGACATCAGCAATGGGATTACCCAGTACTCACCTGCAGACATCAGCAATTGGATTACCCAGTACTCACCTGCAGACATCAGCAATGGAATTACCCAGTACTCACCTGCAGACATCAGCAATGGGATTACCCAGTACTCACCGGCAGACATCAGCAATGGGACTATATCAATACTAACCCGCAGACATATCCAAACTCGTAGATAGTTTGTATAAAACAGTCGGTTTTATAGGCATATGATCAATTAATATTCGTCCTCTTTCACAAAAAAAAAAAAAAAATCTAAAAGCAAATCCTGGCTGCATACTATCACGGCTATGCATTATTAACGAATTTCTAATTAGAAGCCGTCGATGACTTGCTGTATCTTTTGCACACATGTGTTCAGTATAGCACAATACAACAACATTGCCACCCGATACAATAAAGACACTAAGGAGTCTCGGGTGTCACTTTATGACTGTGCTTTTCTAATTCCAGATTAAAAGCAAAGGCTGCCTTTCACAGGGTGTAAATGTACAGTTAAAAATATTCCTTCCTGGGGTCCCCAGACGATGCTCAGCCAACCCCAAGCTTCATTAATTTTTTATCAACATCCCAGACTGTGAGAGGGGGGGGGGGGGTGGGGGTGGGGGGCAGGGGGAGCGTGTTTTCCTATTTGTAAATGAAAATAAAGAATCTTATACTGCCTTTCCAGTAGATTATCACTGGATGAACGATGATCTATTAATCATACCAGATTCACTTAGGAATACATAGCTATGCATTTCGTATTAACAAAATAATAATAATAATACTAATTGAAAAAAAAAACGTAAAATTAATATCGATGATGATGATGATCATAATAATAATAATTGAAAAAAGAAATGTAAAAATAATATTAATGATGATGATGATTATCATAATAATAATACATTCATGATAAAAAGATTTGAAATAATAATGTTACTACACACAATAATGAAAATAAAAAAATGCATTATTGATAAATAAAAATAATTGAAATAATAAAAAAAATAAAAATACTACAACTACTAGTACTACTACTAATAATAATAATAATATTAGTAACTAAAGCAAATAATTTTACAATATTAGAAATAATAATAAATATGATAATACCACTACTACTACTAATAAGAATAAGAATAGTATTGATAATATTATTATTATTATTATTAACAGCAACATATTATACAAAATGTATTCAAAAACGTAATAATTGCAATAATATTATTATTATTAATAATAATAATAAATCATTAGCTGTAATTAATGCATGGAAAGATAGAAAGAAAGACGTCAACGCTATATTAATCACTACTTTTGCATAGCAAAGGAAAGCTAAGGTGAAGGGGCCGTTCCTGATTTCCCTGTATTTATTGGAATGAAATCCCCAGCTTTGAAGACAAAGTGCCCAGTGTGTGCCTTCCTCCATCTCTAGCCCCGTTATCACACGCCACCTAATTGTATGTGCAGCCTGTGAAAGTTAAATTGGAAGCTGTCCCACCAGGGAGCTGCCATGTGCCTCTAGACTGGAGATGTCAAGCAGAGAAAACTCACTCTGCAAAGTTAATTTCTATTCCCGAGGAGGATTTCACACTCCAGCTCATTGTGACCCGCACTAATTAGTAGAGATAACTAATGATTACTTACTTATTCTCTGTAATTATCTGGATTTCCTAATTCACTGTGTAATTTATTAATTCGCTCGTAAAAGTGTTTTAGCGTCTTATTCATCTACAGGGAGAAGGTAGGATTGCCTGACACTGCACAGGGTGATCATCTGCCGGGAGCATCGGGACAGCGCCACTGCACAGGGCAGCGCCATCCCTTTATAGGGGCAGCATTTGTTCAAAACAGAAGGATGGTTTTTTAATGAATAATCAAGAAACAACTGTGTGTATTTGAAAACAAAAGTTCGTTATAAAAACATGAAATGAAATGTATACCTAATAAATCTGCCTGTTAGTTCACTAACTATTCTCAAAGTATTGGATCAACAGGTGTTGTGGAATAAGGCACCTGTAACTGCAATTATCTGGAGGGCAATTGGATGGTAATTCATTTCTTATACAACCCTGAACAAATAAACCATCCAGCACCGTCTGTGGGAGAAAATGGTGTGTTCGAATCCCTTATTATAATAACAATAATATCAACAATAATAATAAAAAATGCTACCCTGGGTACCCAGGCTCACTGAAGGAAACAGGATATTGATAAATCACGTTAACCTCTCCTGGCCCAGTTTGTAGTCACAACCCTTTAATTAACATAATGCCCCTCCTTCCACCCAATCTGTAGCTTCTACTACTAAACGCCTCACAGGCAATAACCTGGGCATGATTTATAAATGTGTGCAGGAAAAAAAGTCTGTATATAAGTATGCAATAACTTCATATTTCTCTAGTAATATAGATAGATAGATAGATAGATAGATAGATAGATAGATAGATAGATAGATAGATAGATAGATAGATAGATAGATAGATAGATAGATAGATAGATAGATAGATAGATAGATAGATAGATAGATCTCTATATACAATATTTTGTGTTTAAATGTCTATCTATAGATAAATGGATAGATAGATAGATAGATAGATAGATAGATAGATAGATAGATAGATAGATAGATAGATAGATAGATAGATAGATAGATAGATAGATAGATAGATAGATAGATAGATAGATATTTAAACACAAAATATTGCTCTATCTTTATAATCTCTATATACATAAACATATATATATATATATATATATATATATATATATATATATATATATATATATATATATATATATATATATGTAAACTTTATAAACTTTATATACATGTAAATATATATATAAATACATATATACCAAAGAATATATATATAAAGAATATATATGTATATATTTACCTCTATATGAATATATATATATATATATATATATATATATATATATATATATATTCATAGGGAGGTAAAAAAAATATATATATATATATTTATATATTTAAACACACATTAATATTCTATCTCTATGTACATAAACATATATATATATATATATATATATATACACACACACACACACACACACACACAGTTACACACTATTTTTCTGCTCTTTCTCTCTACGAATAAATACAAAAGCATACAAGTGAAAATATATATATATATATATATATTTAAACACACATTAATATTCTATCTCTATATACATAAACATATATATATATATATATATATACACACACACACACAGACAGTCACACACTATTTTTCTGCTCTTTCTCTCTATGAATAAATACAAAAGCATACAAGTGATTTATATAGATTATAGATGTGTTAGAAAATTCAGCTTTTGGGTCTACACAAAAGCCAACACGTGTATAGTAAATATATGTCAGTGACAGGATCCTGATGATAGGGCCGGCATCCCCAGGCCGGGAATTGTAATGAAAGCTGTAGGCACGCAGACTATCCTACAGACAGACTATCCTACAGACAGACTATCCTACATTCCATCATAGGCTCTCATCACATCATTCAGCCAGCAGCAGGCAGACTCATGGACAGCAACCACTGAGCAGCTATAGAGAAGTGCGGAGCTGTCCTTGGTGCTGAACAGCCATCGGCTCCCCGCTCCAGCCCATTTCCATACCAATACCTTCCTAAATCATCTGTCAAACTAAACTTAAACAATTCCTTTAATTCTAACAGAATGTTTAGTAATTAAAAAGCTAAAATAAGCAATTTAAAAAAAATATTCTTGTTTTTTTTTATTTCTAATTTACTATCATACACAGTATGACTTAAAATACCGAAATCATGTTAAGATTTTTCCACAGCACCTTCCTTGCAAATTAGTTCTGACAAACAATTTCGTTGCTGTAAGGCTGTCGTATAGCAGATCACCCAAGAGACTGTCTTCCTCTACAGGCAAATGTTTTACTATGTGCTCTTCGTCTTTTTTATTATTATTATGTTAAATCTAATCAGCAAACAGTGCAATGAACTGACATCACTATCGCAATGCACTGATCAGTCCCACTAGTGACCTGACCACAAGTGATAGGGAGATCGATATGTCTACAATATAGCTCTCTTGGAATTCTGGAATAGCTTGTATAATTGTATTATAGGAGTACACTGGGCTGTGGGCAGGGAATAAGCCCCCAGTGATGGAAAATAGGTCAGTAGGGGTCCCAAACAGCAGTCAATAAAATAGTGCGATTAAACTTTCAGCTTGGGGACTGTCTAATACTCATGGGACCCCATCATCACCATCAGTATGATTCACATTCTTTGGAATAACAGCCTATCGAGCCAGCAATTAGTTATTTACAGTATTTTGACTAAGTAATGACATTTTAAATTACATCTATCATTCGGCTAGTGTTTAAAAGCAACTATAGTATCGACTTTAAAAATACAATCGCATATTTGTTTCAGATGGAAATCCAAACTGTCTACAATGTGGCGTTTTTTTTAAATGCAATACCCATCTGTCCATACTAGTCAATTAAAATCAGATAATTTACTAAAGAACCCTAGCCTTTATCTCAAACACAAAATTTATTGAGGGAAGTTTAGGTAAATTAAAATTTCTTCAAAGCTTAAAGGGGATTTCTTTAGTAAATTAGTCCCTGATACATTGCAACTGATAAAAAAATATATTTTTTTTAAATAAAAACTGAAGAAAGAACTATTTGCCAAGCAGCTGTCAAAACCTTGTATTTTAATGAAAGACTTTTTTTTTCCACAACATTTTGGAATAACTTAATACATTACCATAATAAATAAAATAAAAAAACGTCTATTAGCAAAACAACTAAAACCAACCTTTTTACGGGACAGAAGACCTGAAATAATCTCAGAACAGCAATACAGCAAAAAATCTGTCAGAACATATTTATAGATGTGTTGGTGGGTGAGTAAGTTCACTATTTACACTACAGACACTTGGAGTGTGTGGATAGGTGTATCCCCCCCAATAATGGTGAGGAGGAGGGGGGGGGGGATAACCAGAATTAGGCAGACCAGTACTTCCATGACAAAGAGGATAAGAGGCTCTATGGCTGCCTGAGTTGTGTCTAGGGATGCCCATTAAATATGTAAGGCCATCTAGCTTCATTCCAGGATCAAGGTCCTCATATAGGAGCCAGACAAAGCTTTGTGCCTATTAGCGGTCATTATTGTCACCAGAGATCTGTCTATGGAAATGTACAGATGTTTTTATAGTTATGGGTAATAATGGATCGAATTGTGGAACTTTGTCACCTCTGTTTATAAAACAACGATGTGCGCTCAAACTTTGGGAAACACATTAGTGAACCTCATATTTTTGTTAAAACAGGAGCAAAAAGGTACTTGCTATTTAAAACAACACAGAATAAAAAAGCCATTGAACTTCTGCTAGTAAGCATTTTGATTGTTAAAACAAAAAAGAAAAAAAATGAAAGAGAAAAAGAAAAAAGAAGCAAAAGTGACACATCGGTGGCAATCAGATCGAAAGCCAGCATCACAACAGAAACAGATATACTTATCACATTAAAAATATAATATGTGTGTTTATATATTTCTATGTAACATCTGAAGGAGACGCTGCAAGGGAATGGCATGGCTGTCAGCGCCCTTGGAACAATCAAGTCCCCAGCATTTTCTTAGCAGTCACTTATTCTCGTGATCCTTAAAAATATTTGTCATTTAAAGGGAGGGGGCAAAGAATAAAACATTTCTTACTTGTGTAGTCCTGATCCTTTAAAACTGATCTGGAGTCACCAAGAGTTTATTGTTCTTGACAAAGACGTGGGGGGCATTGGGATGGCAAAAAAAGTGATCCCCCTTTTTTTTTTATTTTTTTTTTTTACATATTAGACATATATCTATTTATATATTTAAAAACATTAAAATCTGTTCTTTTTTTTCTTTTTTTTTTAGAAAATTGCAGTCAAATCCCAAGCAAAGTCTATATTCCAGCTGAGTATTTCATACGTTTCTGTTTTTGCCTCTGGTTGCAGAACCAGACCCGGACAACGTTCTTTTTGAGGTCCAGCTTCTCGGCGATGGCGGCGATCTTCTCGGAGGAAGGACGGGGTTGGATGGCGAAGTAGGCTTCCAAGGAGCGCTTCTCTGGGGCGGCGATGGACGTCCGTTTGCGCTTCTTCTCGGCGCCGTTGAAGAGCTCAGGCTTGGTGAGCTTCTCCCGGTGAGACTTTTCAGCTTCTTCCAGCCAAGCTTGCAGGATGGGCTTGAGGGCGATCATGTTGTTGTGGGACAAGGTGAGGGACTCAAAGCGGCAGATGGTACTCTGGCTGAGGGAACCTACCCCAGGGATCTTGAGGTTGGCAAGGGCAGATCCTACGTCCGCCTGGGTCACCCCGAGCTTGATCCTCCTCTGCTTGAACCTCTCAGCAAAGGCTTCCAAGTCCCTGGGATCGGCGTCCACGTCGCTCATGCATCCCATGTGAGAGGGTAGCCCGTGGGCATGTGCCATGCTGAGCGCCTGGTGCATGGGGTTCATGCTGGACATGTGTGGGTGAGCTGGAGTGGACACCACCGAGCCATCAGGTCCTGTTATGGCCCCTAGTGTCAGTCCTGGGGTGATGTGGTCTAGAAGTTCTCCTTCCAGGGGCTGGTGGTGGTGATGGTGGTGGTGGTGGTGATGGTGGGAGCCAGAAGGGTGGGAGATGGGTACTGAGGAGGAAGAAGAGGCAGATGTGCAGGGGATGGTGTTCATGGTGTGGTAGGTAGCGTCCGGCTTGAAGGGACTGTGGTGGGGAGTGTGGTGGTGGTGGTGGTGTTGGCTCTTGCACTGAGACACTATATCCACAGCTGCCAAAGCTTCAGCACGGGCCAGCAAACTCTCATCCAGACCTCCAAATATATTGCTCTGCAATGTCAAATAGAAAGCACACATTACTGTCTGCTGGGAATTCAGCGATTAAAACTTTTCCAGAATGTTAAAAAATCCTGCTACAGAGAGGGGAAGAAAGGCAGAACACACGCCTAGGCACACACTACACAAGATACATGCAACATCCCAGGTCATAAAAATTAATATGAAAGGCAAGACCGACTGAATACATAAGTTGAGGCAAAAGAGGGAGAGAGAGAGAGGGAGAGAGAGGGAAGGGGGGGAAAGATTGGATGTGTTGGGTGATTTGCTGTGCAGACATGAAAAAAACATCAAGCAGATAAAGGGGGCTGTCAAGATGTGCCTTAGAGCGGTGATTATGCAGAGTACATACCGGTGGGGTTGGGAGACAGGCTCTTC
The DNA here is from genome assembly GCF_965119305.1 of Pelophylax lessonae. Lineage (NCBI taxonomy): Eukaryota > Metazoa > Chordata > Amphibia > Anura > Ranidae > Pelophylax > Pelophylax lessonae. Next base: position 662,917,819 of record NC_138768.1, on the reverse strand, counting down.
TCATCGCCTCCGAGCTGCTGCTACTGCTGCTGTTGGCGCTACCTCCTCCTCCTCCTCCTCCCCCGGTACTGCTCCTGACACTGCTGATACTGGGAGAACTGGTGGCCGAGGAGGATGAGTGCGGGGAAGAGGAGTGCAGGGCAGAATATTTGGCCTCGTCCTGCAGGCTGCTATGAGCCATGCTGAAGGGCTGCTTGCTGTTCAGGGACATCATCATCATGTTGGCTGTGGAGGGGTTCTGGAGCAAAGAGCTGCTGGGGGTCCAGATACCCTCTGGATAACGGACAGGTTGAGGTGGCTTCTTCCAATGTGCCAGGGTTATGGAGCCCCAGAGCTGTCAGCAGCTTCCCTTCCTTGCTCCTGTCCTCTCCTGCTCCCCCAGTTTTTGTCTCTGTCCCTAGGAGTAGCGTGCCTTTGCCTATCCCCCTCCTCCCCCCTAGAGAGTAAATACAAGATCTTCTAAGATTTTTTCCTTCCCTTACTCCTCCCATCCAGGGGCTCCCTCACTCCTGGTGTCAATGTTTGATAGTGGAATCTGTGGCCATGGAGGGAAGCTCTTCCTCCTAACCTCCTAGAAGACTAGGACTGAAGCAGCCATGTGTCCCAGACCAGCTGGTCCCTTCACAGGTTGTGCCATGCCTCCTTAATGTCCATGCTTCAGCAGTGTTCATCTAATGCCATGGGTTCTCTAATCTAAGCTTGTCCCTATGCCTCCCAGGAGCCTGATCTTCTCTTGTGCTGCACCGATGCTGCTCCAGCTGTACACCTTGGCCTGCCAGGTAGACTGTGAGTGGAGGAGGTATCAATGTGGATTGGATTCCAGGCACATCCAGCCTCTCTCTTCTATGGCTTCAGAGCTCATCTGTGATTGGATAGCCTTGTGTGTGTGTGTGTGTGTATGTGTGTGTGATGGATAGACACTGTAGAGTCTCTGTGTGTCTCACAATAGATGTGTATGTTCTCCACCCCTTGTCATTGTTTTGTCTCCCCTATTACCTTCCTAATCCTATGTTCTCAATCACACTTCTGTAGAATATTTTCATGTGATGTGTTTGTGCTTAGTCCTATCACAGACAAAAAAAAGGGGGGGGGGGCATGGGGTGTCCTGCTTATAGCAACACACAATTATTGGTGACTAATGTCATGATCCCCTGCCTGATGTCTACAGCCTGCGGTCACAGATGGGAAGGCCAGCACTGGGCGCATGAGCACTCACTCCATAGTCCTGTCTTTAAATAGCTGCTCACACCTGATCTTTTTTTTTTTTTTAACCCCCCCACATCCTTCCAATTTTCTATTTTTAGATCATGCATTAAACGTCACAAGGAATCCAGTGCAGCAATTGCAATGATCACAAGGTACAAGATGACCCCATGAATGGGTCACCTGCAGCTCCTGCCCTAGATCCCCCCACCTAATTGTTTGCAGTTATTTCAGCTCCCCTCATTTATATATGGACGTCTTTTCTATTTAAATCGTACCAGAAAAATTGTTTATTAATTTTTTTTTTAAGGAAATCCCCAAATTGCATTGTGTAGCCTTCACTGTCGCCACCTCGTCGCAATGAAATAAATCAAAGTTAAGAGCTTTGAGGATCATTTAATTATGGTGCGAATAGCGCTGTGCACCACCTCCAACAACATCTCTAAGCAAATTATGGCCGGGCCAGGAAGGAATTATTAGATTGAAATTTCATTTAGGCTGGGGAGACACAGCACTTCAATATGTAATCTGTTATGCCTCATCTGATTTGTATGCTTAATTCGCTTTGACGAATTTATTAGTTTTCATAATAGTGCTGGAAAATGAGAGACACTCCAGTCTGTAATACACTGCCTGTGCCATAAATTCCATGTCAGCACTGAGGATCTTTTATTAATGACTGCCAGCCTAGTCCATCATACAGGAGCTCTTTAAGTTGATAAAACCCCTCTGTGCTCTTGTAAGAAGCAGATTAACACAGTCGTGTTAATTAGACTGCATTGTCAGTGATAATGGTTGGAAGTTGAAATTATGTTCTAATTAACAAGGTTTGTGTAATTTGCCTTCTCTTCAAGGGACATTCTCTGCTGTAATTATTATATAATGCGCAGTATTTAGTGTGACTGTAATAAATCTGCTTTGCTGAGCACACACAGGATATTGCATAGGACTCAGAGTAGTGGGGAGAAAAGGCAGCATCTCTATGTGCTTTGCATCAGAGCTGGAGGCTAATTTTTTGGCTGGGTGATGTATCTACAGCACCAGGACTGGATGGACCTGAAAGATGTAGAGGATCGATCCTTGCACTGATGGGTCCTCTAGTGCTGTTTGTCTAGTTGGTGTACTTTTCCAGCTCTATACAGGTAAGATCAGCACTGTGTTTCTGTATTTAATTAAATCTATTTAATCATAAGCATATATGCAAACTCCAAGGGTTTCATTAGGCTTTTAAGACAATGAAATCACCAATTAATCTGTTACTGCTGTCACTTGATATTTGTTTACTATAAACTTATTTTACATTTATAAATATAAACATACATTATTAGGTCTAAGGCTGGCCATACATTATACAATTTTCTTACAGTTTTCTGTACAATTTTCTTTAGATTTACCTTCAACTATGTAGTACAAAGGCCTGCCTAATTGAATACAATTGAAAGTGTTGTTTAGTTTTGACCTCATATTATATGGTTTTTGGTAAATCTAACAGAAAATTGTACAAGAAAATTTAACATGTATGTTTTTTATTATCCGATCGATGTGCGATTCGATCAAAACAATTGAATAGGTTTAACTTACCTTCTGATCGATTTTGATCAGATGTGATCGCATTCGATCAGCCAGGGTAGAAAATGATTGATTGTTTTGCATCGATTGGCAGCACTGAAATGCTTTGGTCATTATTTTGATCATATTTTAATCAGTCAGAATATTAGATTTCATGGTGAAATTAGAGGTGTGATCGATAACTTACAATCATATCTTCCAACTATTGATCAAAATCCAATTCCCGGTTTGTGGCATATCGATTGAATAGGTTGTACACTATAGGTTAATTATACTTATCAGGAGAAATCCATTGGAAATTAAATTGATTGCTTATCGAAGCATGTATGGTGAACATTAGACTCGATTTAGATTGGATTTGATCAACCTTAGTGAATAAGCCAGGGCAGGATATTATTGATTATTTTGCATCGATGGGTAGCACTGAGATGCTTCAATCATTAATTTAATCATATTGAAATCAGTCAGATTGATAGATTGCATGGTGAAAACAGAGATTAGATTTGATCGAACAGAGTCGATCAGCCAGGGTAGAAAATAATTGATTTTTTTTACATCGATTGGCAACACTTAAATGCTTTGTTTATGAATTTGATCATATTTTAATCAGTCAGAGTATTAGATTTCATGGTGAAATCGTGAAATTGGGGGTGCGTTCGATAACTTACAATTATATCTTCCAACTATTGATCGAAATCCAATTCCTGGTGTGTGCCATATGACTGAATGGGTTGTACACCATAAATTAATATACTTATTGGGAGAGATCAAACTTATTGAAGCATGTATGGTCAACATTAGACTTGATTTAGATCAGATTTGATAGGTGAATAAGCCATGGCAGAGTATTTTCAATTGTTTTGCATCAATGGGCAGCACTGAGATGCTTTGGTCTTGAATCTGATCATCTTTCATCAATCAGATTATGAGATTGCATGGTGAAAACAGAAATGTGATCAAAAACTTGCAATGGTATCGATCAAAATCCAATTCCTTATGTGTGGCATATTGATCGAAAGAGTTGTACATTATAGATTGATTATTCCTATTGGGAGAGATCGATCGGAAAAAAAAGCAATTATTTATTGAAAAGTGTATGGCCACCATTGTGTATTATCTAATATTGGACAGTTTACTTTAATCCTTCAGGTTAGAGATTGGGTGTCTTTAATAGACATTCTATACCTATTCTTCCAAGTTCTGAAAAGAAATGTGAAACTGCCAGACTTTAAGCTCAACTTTTAGAGGCAGAAAAAAAAATCCTTCTGGTTTGTGTTTCTGATTGGAGCTTTCTGGCAGAAAAAAACGCTAAACTCCACTCATCTTGTAAAACGCTCTATATGAGCGTTTTGTTTTCTTGCTTTTTTTTAAGCCCAGTGTGAATGGAGCGTAAAGACGTTCAGTTACCAAAGGAGTGAGGTTGCTCACTTAGCAAAGTGTATGTTTGTAAATAAGGTGAACATGTGATCACTTTACTACCCAAGCATTTGCAAAGATTTTTTTTTTTAAGTATATTTGCTAGAATATTTGGATATTAATGTGAAGACAACATCACCAGCATGTATAAAGTGAACATTAAAAAGTCTATTTTTCTTAGTAAATCTATCTCAAATGATTCCTCCTGCAGGCACTATGATGAGCATTGCTAATACACATGATAAGCCGCTGATAGCTGGGAATCAGTCATAAGGGAAGCTATAGATCGGTGTAATGATCGCTCATGCAGAGCCCACATGAGATGATGTCATGCCTCAATCATCTGGATCCTGAAATACTGTCATCTGATTTCTAACCTGCTTATTTCCCCCAAAACAACAAAATGCACGCTACTTTTTTTCCAGAGCTTAATTACTTGCTGAGATGTTTTAATGTATTCTGTCGCATGGGAGAATTGGGAAACGCTTATCGTCAATTTGCATTAATCTTGATCTTAATAGCAAGTGACAACAAATCTCCAAAATGCTAAACTCTTGTCACTAGTCTGTGCGGTAAATACGGCGCTATAATAAATTCATGAAATCCTGCAAACTGCTGAAATAATTGACTTAACTTTAGTTGGTGTGTTCTGATGAGCTGAGCGATAAAGGTACATTGTCACACAGCTCATTTCCCTGGCTTGGATCAACTTCATACAATCAGTGGTTAGCATCCACATCCCTACTCTTTCTGTATTAGGAAGACCAAAGCAGGCTTGTATTTAGAAAGTGTCAAATGACACATTAGAATCCCTTGAATTCCCATATTAGTGATAGTAATTTATCAGAACGTCTTTTATGCCCTGTGGGCTTGTCAGAAGTTTGCCCCCACCTACTGGGTATTCTTTATGGGAGATCTAGGGGTAAAGGGGGATTCCAACTAAACTGATTGCACCATTAGTGAAATGACACCAAAAAGGGACACAATGGTGATGATTTATTAAATATGGAGAGTGCAAAATTTGGTGCATGGTAGCCAATCAGCTTCTAACTTTAGCTTGTTTAATTAGCCTTTGACCAAAAAAAAAAAAAAAAAAAGCTGATTAGATTCTATGCACAGCTGCACCAAAATTTGTGCTATCCAGTTTTAAGAAATCATCCCCAATCACTTTTCCTCATTGAGCTGCTAAGGCAAAATTCAATAGAAATATGAAAGTTCTTCTAATGCTTTGCTTTATTTTATTTATTTAGAAGGTATTTGGTTGGGTTTGTGGGTAGGGTAGTTTAGTTTGTTTCATTATTTGTCTTTGTATTTCTATGTTATACATTTTTGTTTGGGTAATTGATTATTACTTGTGTGCTGTCACTTTAAATAGTTTCTATTATTTTATTATATATTTTTTTCTTTTTTTTTCTTTCTGAGAAGAAATGGGTCCAGGATAGGTAAAAGCAGCTTCCGCTGTTTAAACACTATTGTGCCCCTCTTAATTTTACCTTCTCCCCTGACTTAATTGCATTTCACTGAAAGGGCAAAATTTCACCAAAATCTTCCAATTTTCACTGAAATGTAAAAAAAAAATAAATAAATAACTGTCATTTTGCTTTTATTCCTAACATGGTTCTCTTATTTGGAAGTCCCAGTTTAGTGCTGAGCTGGCAAGTCCCCTAATCCTAAAAAGAAGTTTACAGCATGGTGTGACATCCGGAAAGCTCAGAAGCAGCTGTACATATCACAGATCACAGGGAAATCCATGCCTCATGTAAAGGGTAATTATGTTTCTTTTCTTACTTTTTCCTGTAAATAAACATATCACAAGGTTGATGTTTGGTTGTTCAGTATAGTGGGTCTGCTTGGATTTCACAAGGCTCCTCACTCAATAAAGTAGGGGAATATTGTATAATACAAGGGTTAAATGTCACTTTTGTGGAGAAGATTCACTTTCTACTTGTTGGCATAATGAAACCATTTAACCCCTTCATAACTGCAAGCCTAATGGGGTTGATTTTACTAAAGAAGCACTGGGGTTGATTTGCTAAATATAGAGAGTTTCTAACTTCAGCTTGTTCAATTAAGCTTTGACAGAAAAAAAAATCTGAAAGCTGATTGGTTTCTATGCAGAGCTGCACTAGATTTTGCTTTCCCCAGTTTTAGTAAATCAGCGTCACTTTTTGAACATAGTAAAGTTGGATTCTTTTCAGTCATCCGATCACAAGCAAAGGAAATTCCTCTTTTTTTAAATTCCTTTACACGTAATTGGGTGGTTGAAGTGATCAAGCTTTCCCCCATGATAATTATGTGAGCCTAAGCCATGGGTGCTCAACCTGTGGCCCTCTAGCTGTTGTGGGACTACAAGTCCCATCATGCCTCTCTGCTTTTGGGAGTCATGCTTGTAACTGTCAGCCATGCAGTGCCTCATGGGACCTGTTGTTCTGCAACAGCTGGAGGGCCACATGTTGAGCGCCCATGTCCTAAGCCCTGGTTCACACTGGTATGGCTTTGAAATCGCACCATTTTAGCACAATTTCAAAGCCACGCATCAGTGCGATTTGCACTGCCGATTTAATTGTGGTAAATTCATAATTGCTGCGACATGAGTCGCGGTGATATGAATGGTTCCATTGCCAGCAATGGGGTACGACTTTTCATGTGATTTGAAACTGTCAAATTGCAAGACAAGTCGCACCAGTGTGAACGGGGGCTAAATGTCTGAACAGTTCCTGGACATGTCGTCAGTCTCCAGAAATGCTGCAAAAAAACTCTTAATTGTTACATAGTTACATAGTAGTTGAGGTTGAATAAAGACAATAGTCCATCCAGTTCAACCTGTGTAGGTGTGTGTGGACATATTCATTTCCCATACCCCTGAATTGTTTGATCTTGGAGATGTACGTCCAAGAGTCTTTTAAAAGTAGCCATACTTCCCTCAGATATTACTATTTGTGGAAGCGAGTTCCACAATCTTATTACCCTTACTGTAAAAAACCCTCTGCGTAGCCTGAGGTTAAATCTCTTCTCCTCTAATCGCATTGTATGGCCTTGTGTTCTCTTTCACTCCTTGCTTCTGAATAATTTTTTTTCTAAGCTGAGATCACCGTTGAGGTATTTGTAAATCGCTATCATGTCCCCTCTCAGGCATCCCTTCTCTAGGGAGTATAAATCGAGCGCTTGTAAATGCTCCTCATAATCTAGGTCCTCCAATCCCCTAATTGGTTTATTTGCCCTTCTTTGGACTCTTTCCAGTTCCAGCACATCCTTTCTGAGGATTGGTGACCAGAACTGTACAGAATACACTTGGTGTGGCCGCACCAGAGTTTTATAAAGTGGTAGGATTATAGATTTATCTCTGGAATATATCCCAGAGATAAATTTATAATCCTACCACTTTATAAAACTCTGGTTCTATAAAATTGTTTTTAACCAAATAGAGCCTTAGCATTGTGTACACGTGTGTGTGCTGTGCATACCTTGTAGCTTACAACAATGCGTACACTCATTTATTTCCCAGCCTGCATTCCCAATGCATACACTCATTTATTTCCCAGCCATTATTTCCCAGACTTCACATTAAAGTATAGTATACACTGGATTCTTTTTGCAGGAATTTTCGATAGGTTTAACGAAGAGTAAGTAGAATTAGTAAAAAAACGTATTAAAAAAACAATTGGAAAATGTAATCGTAAACTGACCTTAACAACAATTGTTATAACAGATTTATTGTCAGAAGATTTAAGGACTTTTTCATTATCTTTTGAACCTTAAACTATGCTGAATTATGATCACATATGCTAGAATTCTGTAAACTTTGCTATACAGTACACTTAAAATGTACTAATGAGATTTTATCTACAATTAGAGTATAAGTCCTAAAAACTATATCAAATGTTAGACTCCAGCAATTTTAGCACCTAGTTTTGGGCATTGTAGTAGAAGCAGGGCCGCTGATAGGGGGGAACCACCAGTCCTCCTGTAGGGGGCCTGGGCAAACAGAAGGGCCCCAACAGCACAGGGAATCTGTGCAGTTGTGCAGAGGGGCAATTACAGAAGGAAGCCCTGTGTGGCTCTCTGCAGCAGCTGAAAGTCAGTTTCTCCCACTCCTGCCAGCTTTCAGCTACTGCAGGGAGACACACAGACACAGGGCATCGTTCCTGTAATTGCTTCTCCGACACCGCTCCCCCTCCCTGTTCTGCCTGCTTCTGATCCTCCCTCGCCCCATGTGCCCCCCTTTCACTGTGCCACCCCCCCCCCCCCACACACACACACACACACACATGCACACCAACCTGCAGCACTGCAGGCTTCCCTGTGCTGTAAAAAAAAAAAAAAAATTGTACAAAAAAATAACAATTAAACATTGTAATAAATAAATTAAAAAAAGTGTAAAATAAAATAATTGTGAATATTTTTACAATTTTTTTAAAAAAATGTATCATTTTGTTTTTAAATGTAAAAAACTATTAAAAAGGGCTAATTCACACAAGTTCACTGTTATGTTTGTGTCCGCTAATAATGGCTTTAGTGTATTTTTAGTGAAAAAATTGTCTTGATATATTCTGGGGGGGGGGCTTGCCAGGTAGGCTCTACGGGGCCTTGTGATTTCTAACAGCAGCCCTGAGTAGAAGGATTATGTTGTCATGTTTTTATACTTGTGTGTATGAGGAGAATTACCCCCACTTCCAGTTCTAGTGATGTTTGTGACCAGGACAGAAAATCTGTGAATGAATGAACTACAAGTTCCATCTTCCTCCGCGGCAGACATACTTGTAGTTCTGAATGGAATACAAGGGTTGTGATCAGCACACTCATAGTCCATTGACACTTCTTCCAGCTGAGTAACTGCAAGCTAATATAAAGGTACAGGCAGTAAACTTCAGGAAGAGTTTGCTGGAGCCTGACAGTGCACCCGTGATCTGCTGATCATGGGTTCAATGCTTTGCAGGTTCTTGTATTTTTTTATTTTTTTTTTAATAAAGATGAACTTAGCCCTTACAATTATACACATTTTAACTGAGTAAAAGCGGCCAATGATAGAGTTAGATCAGAAGTAATCATCTTTGTTTTATGGAACCATACAACCAACCTTTGAATCGGTAACATGGTCACTGATGAAGCAAATAGGTGAGTTCTGGAAATGCCACTAAATAATTGGCTATGGCGATGCCTAAATGTTACCTTTTGGCAGGAATCACATGACTGTGGCACTGATTACTTGGCTTTAGGGAGGCACAGAGCTCTCTGACAATAGTAAGTACTTTTTTAACAGCTTCAATACAGGATACGTTTACCCCCTTCCTGCCCAGGCCAATTTTCAACTTTCTGCGCTGTCCCACTTTGAATGACAACGGTGCTGCCATGCAACACTGTACCCAAATGAAATGTTTATCACTTTTTTTAACACAAATAGAGCTTTCGTTTGGTGGTATTTAACCACTTTACGTCTGCTCGCGGTAATACTACTGCGGCAGAGTGGTTCGTTATCGTCTGACGACGTAGTATTAACGTCGTCAGACACTCCCCCTTCTGGGCGGCGCTTGCGCGCCGCCGGAGGCTCGCTCCCGCTGTTTTCATTCACAGCGGGAGTCGGGCCAGGGGAGGAGCAGCGGCTCTGCCCCGATCGCCGGGGATCTAGTGTGGAGATCCGCCCGCCTGTGTAAACACAAGCGGACGGATCTCCATAGTGACAGGGAGTGACAGATCGGACTGTTCAGCATAGCTGGACATCCGATCTGTCCATGACTCACTCAGTCACCTCCCCCCCTACACGTCAGTAAGCACCAGGCATACATTAACCCCTCCCTCTCCAATAAAATTAACCCCTTCCCTGCCAGTGTCATTTTTACAGTAACAGTGCATATATATAGCACTGATTACTGTAGAAATGTCACTGGTACCCCCAAAAGTGTCAAAAATGTCAGTCAAGGGTCCGATCTGTCCGCCGCAATGTCGCAGTCCCACAAAAAAAATCGCAGATCGCCGCCATTACGCGTTAAAAAAAACCACCAAAAATGACAGAAATCTTTCCCTTTGTTAGTAAACGCAATAACTTTTGCGCAAACCAATCAAAATACGCTTATTGCGATTTTTTTTTACCAAACATAGGTAGCAGAAAACAAATTGGCCAAAAATTTTTTAAAAAATTGGTTTTTACATCTTTTTTGGGGGGAATTTCATATAAAAAAATGTTAAAAATATTGTTATTTTTTCAAAATAAACGCTCTTTTTTTGTTTATAGCGCAAAAAGTAAAAATCGCACAGGTGATCAAATACCACCAAAAGAAAGCTCTGTTTGTGGGAAAAAAAGGACGTAAATTTCGTTTGGGTACGGCATCGCACGACCGCGCAATTGTCAGTTGAAGTCGCACAGCGCCGAATCGCAAAAAGTGGCCTGGACGGAAGACAGCAAAATCCTCCGGTGGTAAAGTGGTTAATCACCTCTGGGTTGTTTATTTTTTGCTAAAAAACACTTAAAATTTAAAAAAAAGTTTTTCTTTGTTTTTGTCAGAACATTTTGTCAATAAGTAATTTTTCTCATTCACTGATGTGGGCTGATGAGGTTGCACTGATGGGCACTGATAGGCTGCAATGATGGGCACTGATGAGGCAGCACTGATGGGCACTGATTGGATGGCACTGAAGGGCACTGATGAGGAGGTACTAATATGCAGCACTGATATGCAGCACTAATGAGCACTGATGTGCGGCAATGATGGGAACTGATAGGTGGCATTGATGGGCATTGATAGGTGGCACTTATGGGCAATAATAGGTGTCACGGATAGAATGCACTGATGAGTGGCACTGATGGGCACTAATGGGGGGCACTGATGGGTAGGCACTGATGGGCACTGACTTGCATCTCTGATGTGCAAAGATTGGTCTCACAAATGGGCAAAAATTGGCATTACTGATGGGCACAGATTGATATCACTGATGGGAAGTGATGGGATAATAAGGACACTGATGATCAGTGCACTAATTATCTGTACAGGTCTCCTCTGAGAGGACATACTGCCAATGGGCTCTCTTCTCCTCTCCTCTCCTCACATTCTGTCAGTGTGAGAGAGGAAAAGCAGATAAGCAACATTTTCTTGTTTACATGTGATTAGATACAGCTGATCACATGGGTAAAAAGCAGCATCATCAGCTCTTTACCGAGATCCACGATCGTGGTGAAACTGAAACAATGTCATATGACATCACCCCAGAACAACAGAGCATCCCGCCCGCCGTCATTTGTCTATACGGTGGGCTGGAGGTAGTTAAATTGAAATTAAACAATATCCTTTTTCTCCAAAAATAATCCATACACATCCATTACTTACTGGTCCTGTAATCTATGTAGGCTGAGAGTAATAGTATGTAAGGAATATACTAGTGTATATGCCCCGTGCCACGTGTTTATTTTATATTATAAATATGTAAATAAATATTAAAATTCATGTGAATGACAATTGATTGTGTACATAAAATATTTTGAAATGTGTGTTTGTAGCAGCTGCTATAGAAAATAAACGTTGTTTACAGGTAAGTAGTCTGGATGGCTACCTATAGCGTTTGCTTTAAATTAATTACCATATATATTAGAGTGAATAAATAAATTACATAAAATTAATAGTGACCAATAATCAAATGTGAAAAACAATCAAATCTTATTTCATATAAAATGTCCACGGTAAAAAGTCCAATAAATATGCAATATATAGTAAGTCCTCTGTGCAAACTTCCAGACAAAAAAGTGCAATTAATTATGCAAAATAAAGTGAGTCCTTTGTGCAAAAACTTCCAAACGAAAAAGTGCAAGTGCTCAGCACGATGATTACTCAATCCACTCAGAAGTAATCCTTACATTTAAAGTATCGCCATGACAGAGGTAAGATTCAATCACTTACCAGATGTTGGGGGTCATGTGTGCCTTATAGCACCATGACTAGGGTTGAGCGAACACCTAGATGTCCGTGTTCGACGGGTTCGGCCGAACTTTAAAAAAAAGTCCGGGTCCGTGTCCCGGACTTTTACCGAACTTTTCCCGGACACCGAACCCCATTGAAGTCAATGGGGACCCGAACTTTAAGGCACTAAAATGGCTCTAAAACACCAAAGGAAAGGGCTAGAGTGCTGCAAATGGCAGCAAAACGTAATTAAGAGCATGGCAAGTGCTCTGCAAACAAATGTGGATAGGGAAATAACTTAAAACAACAAAAAAAAAAACAGAAAAATAAAACAATGTTCTTCTTCATCTCTGAAGGACGAGGCCCATATGGAGTAGGAGGGAGGTTGAGGTGGTGGTGGATGTGGCGGTGACATAGGCGTGCGCACAGGGTGTGCTGGGTGTGCCTGGGCACACCCTAATCACCTAGGGCACATAGCATTGCCAGTGAGGAGATGGGAAAGATCTCCCTGGGACCTGCTCTGCTCTATTTCTCCTTGCCTACAGGTACATGGCCCCGATACATTACTCTCCCTGCTGGCAAACACATGCATGTGTATTTCAACTTTGGGGTGCACACCTTAATGCAATAGGCTGCGCACACCTATGGGCGGTGTAGGTGGAAGCGGCGGTGGAGGAGGACCAGGGCCGGATTAACAGCATCATGGGCTTGGTGCTGAGGATTTTGAAGGGCCTTAAGGGCCGTGCCTTGCCATGCACCCAGAGGAGGAAGGGTGCAGCCATGCATGCCTAATTCAACATGGGATGCTGTCTCTGAAGCCCATAAACACATCCATGCATCGCCAACTGTCCCTCCTTGTCCGGCCTTCACGCTGTGTGGGGAGGTTCTGAGGGTGCTGCCTGGGGAAGCGAGCATAGAAGCCAGACTTCTGTGTTTACAAGTGACAGAAGAGCGGTAACAGTGAATATGGCCAACCCGGGGCCTATATAAAAGGTAGGGGCCTGGAGCTGCAGCTCCAATAGCCCCTACATTAATCTGGCCCTGAGGAGGAGGACGAGGTAGCCAACACTGCTTCTTTTCAAAAATTTTAAATGAGGGTACACCCCAAAAGAGTGAGAAAGAGCAAAAATGGAACAATGGGTGGGTAAGGTCGGTATCCATTGCTATTCTGCATAAGGTACGGAAAAGTCCCGTGGGATCCATGCCTGGTTCATTTTAATGAACGTGAGCTTGTCCACATTGTCTCTGGACAGGCGGCTGCGCTTGTCTGTTATAACGCCCCCAGCCGTGCTAAATACCCGTTCAGATAATACACTGGCTGCAGGGCACGCCAGCACCTCCAAGGCGTAAAGGGCAAGCTCAAGCCATGTGCCCAATTTGGAGACCCAGAAGTTGAAGGGGGCAGACCCGTCATTCACTACATGTAGGCGTGTGCACACATACTGCTCCACCATGTTGGTAAAATGCTGCCTCCTGCTAAGACGTTCCATCTGAGCTGCTGGTGCTGCTGTTTGTTGTGGCGTGCTGACAAAGCTTTTCCACATTTCGGCCATGCTAACCCTGCCTTCTGAGGTGCTGGCGGTGCCCTGGTTGCGTTGGCGACCTCCTCCTCCTCCTCCTCTGCCTTGTGCTTCCACTGTGGCCCCGCTGTCAGATGGGAATGCCAGCAGCATGGCGTCTACCAGCGTGCGCTTGTACTCGCGCATCTTGCGATCGCGCTCCAGTGAGTGAATTAAGGACGGTACGTTGTCCTTGTAACGGGGATCCAGCAGCGTGGCCACCCAGTAATCAGCACAAGTTAGAATGTGGGCAACTCGGCGGTCGTTGTGGAGACACTGCAGCATGTAATCGCTCATGTGTGCCAGGCTGCCCAGAGGCAACGAAAGGCTGTCCTCTGTGGGAGGTGTATCGTCCGTGTCCTCTGTATCCCCCCAGCCACGCACCAGTGATGGCCATGAGCTGGCCTGGGTGCCACCCTGCTGTGAACATGGTTCCATCTCCTCCTCCAGCTCCTCCTCCTCATCCTCCTCATCCTCCAGAACTGTGCCCCTGCTGGACAATTGCGTCCCTGGCGTTTGCGTGTGCAGGAACCCACCCTCGGAGCCCCTTGCGAATGACTGCCCTGAAAGCCTTGGAAATGTTACCTCTTCATCCTCCTCCTCCTCCTCATCCTGTGCCACATCCTCTTCCATCATCGCCCGAATTGTTTTTTCAAGGAGGCATAGAAGTGGGATAGTTAAGCTGAGAACGGCGTCATTGCCACTGGCCATGTTGGTGGAGTACTCAAAACAGCGCAACAAGGCACACAGGTCTCGCATGGAGGCCCAGTTAAATTAAATAGCGGAATAGAAAATATGATCCAAAAAAAGTGTATGTATATCACACGTACACAACCACACTGGGCCCCAATTACTATTGTTTGTACCCCTAAAAGGCTAGATGAGGAGTAGGGGGAGTATGGAACAGGCAGCACCCTCAAACCTTCAGAAGTATGAGATGAACCCCAACAACTTGGAAAGGTGGATCTCTCTCACACGTACCGACACAGACTATCCCGCAATTCAATTGATCCTCAAAGGTTTTTATTGAATAGCGGAATAGGAAATATGATCAAAAAAAGTGTATGTATCTCGCACGTACACAACCACACTAGGCCCCAATTACTATTGTTTGTACCCCTAAAAGGCTAGATGAGGAGTAGGGGGGGTATGGAACAGGCAGCACCCTCAAACCTTCAGAAGTATGAGATGAACCCCAACAACTTGGAAAGGTGGATCTCTCTCACACGTACCGACACAGACTATCCCCCAATTTAACTGATCCCCAAAGGTTTTTGATTAAATAGCGGAATAGAAAATATGATCCCAAAAAAGTGTATGTATATCACACGTACACAACCACACTGGGCCCCAATTACTATTGTTTGTACCCCTAAAAGGCTAGATGAGGAGTAGGGGGAGTATGGAACAGGCAGCACCCTCAAACCTTCAGAAGTATGAGATGAACCCCAACAACTTGGAAAGGTGGATCTCTCTCACACGTACCGACACAGACTATCCCGCAATTCAATTGATCCTCAAAGGTTTTTATTGAATAGCGGAATAGGAAATATGATCAAAAAAAGTGTATGTATCTCGCACGTACACAACCACACTAGGCCCCAATTACTATTGTTTGTACCCCTAAAAGGCTAGATGAGGAGTAGGGGGGGTATGGAACAGGCAGCACCCTCAAACCTTCAGAAGTATGAGATGAACCCCAACAACTTGGAAAGGTGGATCTCTCTCACACGTACCGACACAGACTATCCCCCAATTTAACTGATCCCCAAAGGTTTTTGATTAAATAGCGGAATAGAAAATATGATCCAAAAAAAGTGTATGTATATCACACGTACACAACCACACTAGGCCCCAATTACTATTGTTTGTACCCCTAAAAGGCTAGGAGTAGGGGGAGTATGGAACAGGCAGCACCCTCAAACCTTCAGAAGTATGAGATGAACCCCAACAACTTGGAAAGGTGGATCTCTCTCACACGTACCAACACAGACTATCCCCCAATTTAACTGATCCCCAAAGGTTTTTGATTAAATAGCGGAATAGAAAATATGATCCCAAAAAAGTGTATGTATATCACACGTACACAACCACACTAGGCCCCAATTACTATTGTTTGTACCCCTAAAAGGCTAGGAGTAGGGGGAGTATGGAACAGGCAGCACCCTCAAACCTTCAGAAGTATGAGATGAACCCCAACAACTTGGAAAGGTGGATCTCTCTCACACGTACCAACACAGACTATCCCCCAATTTAACTGATCCCCAAAGGTTTTTGATTAAATAGCGGAATAGAAAATATGATCCCAAAAAAGTGTATGTATATCACACGTACACAACCACACTAGGCCCCAATTACTATTGTTTGTACCCCTAAAAGGCTAGGAGTAGGGGGAGTATGGAACAGGCAGCACCCTCAAACCTTCAGAAGTATGAGATGAACCCCAACAACTTGGAAAGGTGGATCTCTCTCACACGTACCAACACAGACTATCCCCCAATTTAACTGATCCCCAAAGGTTTTTGATTAAATAGCGGAATAGAAAATATGATCCCAAAAAAGTGTATGTATATCACACGTACACAACCACACTAGGCCCCAATTACTATTGTTTGTACCCCTAAAAGGCTAGGAGTAGGGGGAGTATGGAACAGGCAGCACCCTCAAACCTTCAGAAGTATGAGATGAACCCCAACAACTTGGAAAGGTGGATCTCTCTCACACGTACCAACACAGACTATCCCCCAATTTAACTGATCCCCAAAGGTTTTTGATTAAATAGCGGAATAGAAAATATGATCCCAAAAAAGTGTATGTATATCACACGTACACAACCACACTAGGACCCAATTACTATTGTTTGTACCCCTAAAAGGCTAGGAGTAGGGGGAGTATGGAACAGGCAGCACCCTCAAACCTTCAGAAGTATGAGATGAACCCCAACAACTTGGAAAGGTGGATCTCTCTCACACGTACCAACACAGACTATCCCCCAATTTAACTGATCCCCAAAGGTTTTTGATTAAATAGCGGAATAGAAAATATGATCCCAAAAAAGTGTATGTATATCACACGTACACAACCACACTAGGCCCCAATTACTATTGTTTGTACCCCTAAAAGGCTAGATGAGGAGTAGGGGGAGTATGGAACAGGCAGCACCCTCAAACCTTCAGAAGTATGAGATTGTGTTCACTGTACCCCACAAAGATTGAGTTCACTGCACCCCACAATGATTGTGTTCACTGCACCCCACAAAGATTGTGTTCACTGCACCTCACAAAGATTGTGTTCACTGTACCCCCCAAAGATTGTGTTCACTGCACCCCACAAAGATTCTGTTCACTGTACCCCACAAAGATTGTGTTCACTGCACCCCAAAAAGATTGTGTTCACTGCACCCCAAAAAGGATGTTGTTCACTGCACCCCAAAAAGGATGTTGTTCACTCCACCCCAAAAAGATTGTGTTCACTGCACCCCACAAAGATTGTGTTCACTGCACCCCAAAAAGATTGTGTTCACTGCACCCCAAAAATGATTTTGTTCACTGCACCCCAAAAAGGATTTTGTTCACTGCACCCCAAAAAGGATGTTGTTCACTCCACCCCAAAAAGATTGTGTTCACTGCACCCCAAAAAGATTGTGTTCACTGCACCCCACAAAGGATTTTGTTCACTGCACCCCAAAAAGATTGTGTTCACTGCACCCCAAAAAGGATGTTGTTCACTGCACCCCAAAAAGGATTTTGTTCACTGCACCCCAAAAAGATTGTGTTCACTGCACCCCACAAAGGATTTTGTTCACTGCACCCCACAAAGATTGTGTTCACTGCACACCAAAAAGGATTGTGTTCACTGCACCCCAAAAAGATTTTGTTCACTGCACCCCAAAAAGATTGTGTTCACTGCAGCCCAAAAAGATTGTGTTCACTGCAGCCCAAAAAGATTGTGTTCACTGCAGCCCAAAAAGATTGTGTTCACTGCAGCCCAAAAAGATTGTGTTCACTGCAGCCCAAAAAGATTGTGTTCACTGCAGCTCACACACAGAAAAATGGATGTGGATCACTGACACCTGCCTATCTCCAATCCCACACCACACAGCAATATCGATTGTAGTTTGTAGAACACAGTTTCCCTAAAATTCAGCAGACTCTGTCCCTAACAGGATTGAGAAGAGATCGTAGATCAGGATTGAGTGCAGACCCCACCCCCCACACAGCAATATCGATTGTAGTTTGTAGAAGACACTGACCCTATAATTCAGCAGACTCTATCCCTAAAATGCCTACAACTCGCCCTGCCTAAACACTCCGACCTGTCCCTCAATTCTATCCGGACACAAATGGTTTTTTCCTGCCTATCTTTCCCTAATCAGCAGCCAGCACGTTGATGTGTGCTCTGTCCCTGAATCTAAGCAGCATAATGACGCCGCTGCGGCTGCCTCGAACTTATAAAGACTTGGTCACATGCTTCAGACGGCCAATCACAGCTACTGAGACATTTGCAGGCATGGCTGGGATGGCTTAAGGCACACCAGTTAAACGATTGTTGATTGGCTGTTGAAAGCCCGCCATGAAAAGAGCGCCAAAGCATGCAAAACCCGGAAATAAAACGACCGAACACGGATTTTTACCCGAACATACAGTAAAGTGTCCGTGTCCGTGTTCGGGTACAAAAAATCCAATTATTCGGTACGAACACGAATAATACAGTCCGTGTTCGCTCAACACTAACCATGACCAATCGAGCTTGTATGACCAATGAGAGCTCACATGCGCTTGCAAATGCGTGTCAACTAAACCCCTGTTCTTTATTCATATTGAGACAGGTCTACTTGGTTGGTGGCAGACTGGAGGGCACGAGGGGAGAGGAGACAGAGGGGGATCCCAACATCTCATTCACCTGGAACAAGCCATAGGGAGAGGCCATCTTTAGCCTGGACGGCTATACAAGCTCGATTGGTCATGGTGCTATAAGGCACACATGACCCCCAACATCTGGTAAGTGATTGAATCTTACCTCTGTCATGGCGATACTTTAAATGTAAGGATTACTTCTGAGTGGATTGAGTAATCATCGTGCTGAGCACTTGCACTTTTTCGTTTGGAAGTTTTTGCACAAAGGACTCACTTTATTTTGCATAATTAATTGCACTTTTTTGTCTGGAAGTTTGCACAGAGGATTTACTATATATTGCATATTTATTGGACTTTTTACCGTGGACATTTTATATGAAAAAAGATTTGATTGTTTTTCACATTTGATTATTGGTCACTATTAATTTTATGTAATTTATTTATTCACGTTTTACCGTGGACATTTTACATGAAAACGGATTTGATTATTTTTCACATTTGATTATTGGTCACTATTAATTTTATGAGAGTAATAGTACATACTTTGAGTTAAAAATAAATACTTTTTACATACATACATACATGCTTTTTTAAAATCAGACAAAAAGGAGGTTTTGTATTCACCTAGAGGGTAAAGCCCCCCCAAGTGATACAAAGAAAGTGGTTAGTATAAGACAAGTAAACAGGTGGGGATGGCTAAATGCATGAATTTATTGAAATAATAGTTAAAAATGAGCCATTGTAAGTAAAAATCTAGCTCTAGTGAAAGCTACAGTATATCAAAAATACAGTGTCCCAAGCCAAATACTATATGAAACACACAAAACAGACAACGGAAAACATAAAACAAAATGTCACTATGTCGCATCCTTTGATCCTGAAGAAGCTACACAAGCACGTAGCAAAACGCGTTGACGTCACTCACACGTTATGGACACCGACAGTTGAAGCCTGAGTTGACAATTTGTAACTAGCGAGGGGATACATACAAGACTCACAACTACCTCTATATGGAACTAATGGAAGCAAGCCTGGCGGACCGGTAGAGGGCAGTGGACTTTGTCTGAGATATACATCTACCATCATCTGATACCCCGTGATTACATGGTGACATTAAGGAACACAGGCTGAACACACACTATGAATGGACTTGATGAGCTGGAGTCGATGGACTGCCAGTGACACCCCACGTTGATAATACTCCTACTGGATCTTTCTTAGCATTGGGTCGGGTGTGGTAAGATCCACTCGCTCTCCACTAAGACAGCCTCCACTATCTGCCAGCATGACCCCCACATTGATTACACCTTAAGATATGTCTATCGGATGTCACCTTTCCAGTGCTTTATCTTACTCTCCCCTCACTCTTTATACTTAGTCTACATCTCATACCTATGGTGCACTGATCATCTGTATTTTTGTGAGTAAGAAGTCACTCATTGAATATACATACAACTACTGACCACGAGAAACTGACCCATCATCCTGTATGCAATACACACTGAGTGGTCTTATTATGCAATTGGAACGGTATTTTTCCACTGCAATCAATATTAGGACATTCAAGGGTTAAGTGCAATATGTAGTCAGCATAGAATAGCAATATTATTGCAACACATATGCAGCGCTGACTTACATATTCCATATACCTCACTGTGTCCGGACGCTACATGGTGACTTTTTTTTTTAATGTTTTCCATTGTCTGTTTTGTGTGTTTCACATAGCATTTGGCTTGGGACACTTTATTTTTGATACACTGTGATTTTCACTAGAGCTAGATTTGTACTTACAATGGCTCATTTCTAACTATTATTTCAATAAATTCATGCATTTAGCCATCACCACCTGCCTAACTTGTCTTATACTAACCACTTTCTTTGTATCGTGGGGAGGCTTTACCCTCTAGGTGAATACAAAACCTCCTTTTTGTATGCATTTGTTTGGTTACTAGACAAGTACCCTACAGGAGACATGGTATGTCTATGATGTTGATTTATTAATATCCCCCCCCCCCCCCCCAATCTCTGTGTTTTTTGTGTTTTTTTTACATCAGAGTTGAGCCTCACTTTAAAGCAGAACTAACCTCATTGATTTAACTGTTCCCCAAAACAGTTACATTCAAGGCTTGTCATGAATGATAACTGTCACGGCTGCTTGTGCTCTCAACTGAACTGTCAAGTCATCAAATGGCTGGTGCCATAACTGATCACATGTGCAGCACTATGGAAACTGCAGATCGAACAAAGGCAAGGAGGGCAGCTTCCTTGGCTGTAAAGTAGCGGTCCCCAACCTTTTTGGCACCAGAGACCGGTTTCCTGATAGCCAATTTTCCCAGGGACCAGGGGGGATTTGTTGGTGGACAGGTCGGAAGATGGGATATTCATGGAGACTGTCCTCAGCCCTCTTTCATACCACAACCCTCCAGTGGCCACAGTCCCCCTTTATATAACAGTTCCCCCTTTAAAGCAGCCCCATTGTCCTCAGTTCCCCTTTACATCCCACCCCCCCCCCTTTACATTACAGTGCCCTGTTACAGTACAGTCCCCTTTACATTACAGTGCCCTGTTACAGTGCAGTCCCCTTTACATCACAGTGCCCCTCTACATTAATGTAAAGAGGCTGTAATGTACAAGAAACTGAAGACAATGTGGGACTGCTTTAAAGGGGGTCTGTGATATAAAGGGGACTGTAGTGTAAAGGGGGCACTGGGATATAAAGGGGACTGCACTGTAAAGGGGGCACTGGGATATAACGGGGGCTGCACTGTAAAGGGGGCACTGTGATATAAAGGGGACTGCAGTGTAAAGGAGGCACTGTGATATAAAGAGGACTGCAGAGTAAAGGAGGCGTTGTGATATAAAGGGGACTGCACTGAAGAGGGGCAATGTAATGATTACAGTGCTCCTTTTACAGTGCAGTCCCCTTTATATTACAATGCTCCTAGCAAACACAGCCTCCTCTATCACAGTGCCCCTGCAGTCTACCCCCACCCCTCCTCCTTTTCTCTCTAACAGCTTACTTCCTCATTCCAGTATATGTCTCCCCTGCACAGGACTCCTACATTTTGGCAGGGTGGAGGCTCTCAGTTCCTCTGTCCTCTCTCAGCTCCTCCCCCCTCCCGTCCAGCCAACTATGTCTTCCTATCAGCAGGGCAGGGCAGGGGGTGGGAGGAGCTCTCCATTCTTATCTGCTGTTCCTCCCGCCCTGCTGAAAGGATGATATAGTTGGCAGGGCGGCAGAGGAGCTGGGAGAGGTCACAGGGGCATGGGCGTGGCCTGTGATAGCCCTGTGCAAGTCACAGTTGGTGCTCATCTCCTGCTGTGCAGCCCGTCATCAGCAGGCCGCGGACCTGCACCAGTTGGGTACCCCTGCTGTAAAGGATAGAAAGGTTTAGTTCCGCTCTCAAGCTCTGTTCACATCTGAAGATTTAAGGCCCCTTTCAGACATGTGGACCGTTTGTCTGTTTTTCATCCATCCATTGATGGACATCAATGCATCTCAATTGAAAAAAGGATGTTAATTGGATAATCATCCATTTACCTCCATATACATCCACTTCCATCAACATCAGTTTTGTGGAACAGACCAAAACCCTATTTTTCTCCCGTTAAAAAATGGAATGGACGAAAATTAGATGAAAAACGGATGTAAGTGAACAAATGGTCTGTTTTTCCATGAAAAAAAATGGCTCTAGGATTCGAGGGGTTAAGGACTCTTGCTGTAGATATGAAAAATGGATGAAAACCTGATGACAAACTGATGTAAACTTCATCCATTTTTTCTTTGAAAAAACGTGAGTGAACTGGTGAAATGAATGGTCCACTTGTGTGAAAGGAGCCTAAGGAGCATTAGTGGGGTGATATTAGAAAGTCCTGCTTGCTACAGCTTTAATGTGGTTTCCAGCAAAATGTATTATATATTGTTCAATAGTAACACATGCAAACATATGTCAAATGCAATTTCAATGTAAATTCTCTACACAAAGGGCTTACACTTAAAATATTGTTCTGCTTTAAGATACTTCCCTGTTTACACGTAGTAACATAGATTTGTATTAGAAACCTGCTAATTTAGTTCATATTTAGATTATTTTTAGCTAATTGCTAACCCACATAGTCAATGTGTGTTTATTCCCATGCAAATGCACATTGAACACATAAGCAATCATGTATTATTTGGTAAGTTGAGCCCAGCGAGACATCACCTATTGTCAGCTTTCTCTGTCAGTGACCTTTTTAACCACTTTAAAACCGGAAGGATTTGCCCCCTTAATGACCAGGCCCTATTTTGCGATTAGGCACTGTGTTATTTTAACAGACAATTGCGCGGTCGTGCGACACTGTACCCAAATGAAATTGATGTCCTTTTTTTTCCACAAATAGAGCTTTCTTTTGGTGGTATTTGATCACCTGTGAGATTTCTATTTTTTGCGCTATAAACAATAAAAAATAGTGACAATTTTGAAAAAAAAAAAAAACAAAACAATATTTTTCACATTCCGCCATATGACATTTTCAAAAAAAAATTAAAAATACATTTTTTTTAACATTTTAGGCCAATTTGTTTTCTGATACATATTTTTGGTAAAAAAAATCGCAATAAGCGTATTTTGATTGGTTTGCACATAAGTTATCGCGTTTACTAACTACGAGAAAGATTTATGTCATTTTTATTGAGGGCGAGGGATGTATACCTACGTTGCTTTGCCCATAAGTGGCTGCCTGCTGCAGTATATTTGTCCTTTTTTCTCCAGTAAATTTTAATATTTCCTCCTTATTCCAGAGGGAGAGGTCCTTCTCACAGAGGTTGCAAGAGGGCAATTTTATCATCGAGTGATAATCGCTCCCCATCTGCTCAGATTCTTTATTCTAAGGCGAAGTCTAAATGACACCATGTTCAGCCAAACCCTTTCTCAGCATCTGCGGGTACATCTTCAAGGCTATCCCGGCATGCGCCATCCACCCAAGATCTGTCTCTTCTTTTGGATGTGGTCTCTAGTGCATGCTGGGCTTGTGGCTCTGTGCCATTACCATTGAAACGCCTGCGTGAGTTGTGCTTCAAGGAAGCTTTCCAAAGCAGTCAAACCGTTGATGAGGACATCAAGTCTTATATTAAAAAGGCAGTGGAGGAGGGAGTTAAAGCTCTCTTGCCAGGGCCTTCTGGTCTAAGAGGTTTTCCACTCATTTGAAGAAACGTGATGAGGTTTTGCCAGAGCCAGGGGCCGTAAGTTGAGGCTCAGAGTCTGATTGTGGTCAGGAGGAACCGAGGGCCTTTTCTTTAGATTTTTCCCCAGTGCCCGCTTTCATATCTGCAGCTAAGCAGGCCATAGATTGTGAAGATGATGTTCCAAGTACTCAGGAGCCAAAGAGGTATTATTCCAACCTTAAGAAAAAGCTTCCTAAATTCCTCTTCATGTTAGAAATTAAGAAATTGATGGAGGACGCATGGTCCAAGCCAAACAAGAAACCGGCGCAACAAAACAGAGTGAACAAATTATATCCATTTCACCAGTCGGATGTGGAGCCTTAGGATGCCTCTTTACAGTGCCTTGTCTTTCAGGATACTATGGAGAGGAAGGCAAACTCAGAGATTAAGAAGGAATTCACGATGGCTGGAGCAGCATGCAGGCCTGCAGTGGCCCTGATCTCTTTTGCTAAAGCGATTAAGGTTTGGTCCTCAAATTTAGAATCAGCTTGGAGGATGGAGGATGATTCATCTTCAAGTCTTCAAGCCCTTAAGCTATCCACTGATTATATTGTGGAAGCAGCAGTGGACCTAGTTAGATTTACATCCCACATCATGGCACACTCAGTCACGACTAGGCAGGCCCTGTGGCAGATTCAGCCTCTAAGCTCTATTCTCTTTTCATGCAATACTCTGTTTGGCAAGACTCTCGAGGAGGCGATTCGCCGGGTGACTGAGGGGAAATTGTACCTTCTTCCCCGGGATCGGAAGCGTCATCCCCATTCCTTTTGTCCCAGTAGAAGATTTTGAGACCAGTCTAAGGATGTCTAATCCTATAGACCTAGCAGAGAGTTCCCCTGCTTCACATGGCGGTCTCGTGGATCCTACGCAGATCAGTCCAAAACCAAGGGCTCCCAAGCTTCCATGGCCACAGCCAAATCTTTCTGAAGGTCAGCCCACCCGGGAAGCTCCAGTAGGAGTGAGATAGAAGATGCTTGGATCTTGCAGGTTGTACGTTGCAGCCTTCGCCTACATTTTCAAAGCTCCCCGCCAAAAATCTTCTTTATTGCTACCAAAGCTCCCACTTCAGCAGAGAAGCGAGCGTCGCTAAGTTCCGACATTTCGTAATTGCTTGAGCTTCAGGCCATAGTACTGGTGCCGAAGCTGGAACAAGGCCAGGGAATGTATTCCCCCCTCTTTCTCGTTCAAAAGGTTTCGGGCCTAAATGCTTATCTGGAGCCGCAGTGCTTTTGGATGGAATCCCTCAGGAGCATCACAATGGTGATCCGTCAAGAAGACTGAATGATTTCCATCGACCTGAAAAATGCTTATTTTCATGTACCGGTGAATAAAGACCATCAACGCTTTCTAAGATTTTCCTTTGCAGGAAACAATTATCAATTCAGATGTCTCCCCTTTGGCCTTAGTTCGGCTCCAAGGACCTTCTCGAAAGTTCTGGTTACAGTGGTCGCATTCTTGCGGAGAAAAGGCATTCAAATTTTTCACTATTTGGATGATTGTTCTGGTTCTAGCTTGGCCCAGAGATCTTTTGTTACAGCACAAAGAGCAGGTCCTGCATACCTTGACAAGATTCGGACGGATGGTAAATCTGGAGAAAAGCCAGGTAAATCCATGTCAATCTCTCGTGTATTTGGGCATGCGTTTCGACACACTCCAATACAGACTATTTCCTCCCGATGTCAAGGTAGATTGAATTTCATCAGAGGCCGCAGAGATCAAGGCCTCTCCTGTTGTCACAGTCCACAGGGGATTGAGTTTCCTAGGAAGCCAAGGAAGTTTGTATTCCGGTGGTCCCTTGGGTGCAGTGTCACACAAGACACTTTCAATTCTCCCTTCAGAGCCAAGTGGCGTCGTGGTTCCCTCAATCAGAAGATTCACTTGACAATGTTCATTCGCAACGACCTGCGACGGTGGAGCAGGGCAGGCAATCTGTCTATAGGCAAGCCCATCAACCCCAAAGGCTGGATAACCATCACTTCCGATGCAAGTCTCCAGGGTTGGGGGGCCCATTGCCAGGGATTGAACGCACAAGGAGTTTGGCGCCCTCAAATTCCATGCTCTTCCAACCAGAGCTCAGGGCAGCCAGGAAAGCCTTGAGAACATTCCTTACAGTCATCTAGAGCAAGCGAATCAGACTTCTGATGGGCAACATCTTATGTGATGAGGCAGGAAGGTACCAAGAGTTTGCGCCTTCTTCAAGTCACATCAGAGATTTTTGAGTTGGCCAAACTTCACCTGTTAGACCTATCGCAACGTATTTTCCAGGTTCTCAGAATTCTCTAGCAAACCAGTTAAGCCGCAAATTCTCCAATCACACAGAGTGGATGTTGAACCCAAAGTATCTAAAGAAGATATTCTCCCAATGGGGGCTACCCGAGGTGGACCTTATGGCATCCTCAAGAAACTGCCAGGTCCCTTATCCTTTCCCCTGTTTTTTTCTGTCCGCAACCCCTGGGTCAGGACGCCCTCTCCCAGAAGTGAAACTTCCATCAAGTTTACATTTTCCCTCAGACTGCCTTAATACTCAGATCCCTAATGAAGATTGTGGAGGAGCAGAGCTTGGCAATAATGATCACTCCATTCTGGCCGAGGAGACCGTGGTTTCCCCTCCTTTGCCACCTAGCGACTTGCCCTCCAATCAGATTACCCCAGGTCCAGGATTTGCTCCTCCAGAATGGTCAATTCCATCCTGATCCAGCCCGCCTTGCCTTGACTGCGTGGCTTTTGAAAGGGACAGGCTAAAAGATCTCAACCTCTTGGAGCCGGGCCTGTCAACCCTTTTGTCGGCCAGGAAACCATCTACCAAATCTACCTATCACTGGGTGTGGCAAAGATCTGAATACTTTTCTTCTCAGCAAAGATTTTCCTTACAGTCCTCTTTAGTAGCTAATATTCTTAGTTTTCTTCAGTCCGGGCTGGATGCAGGCCTAAGCTACAACATTCTAAAGGTCTTGCTCTGACAGCGTTGACGGATATCACCTGGGCCAAGGAGCCACTGGTGATTAGGTTTCTTAAAGCAGCGATTAAGATTCGCCCTCCAATTCATCCTTTTTTTCCAAAATGGGACTTACCATTGGTCCTGAAAGGACTATTAAAGTCACCCTTTCCAGATACGACAAGTCCATTGTTTCATCTTACCCTGAAGATTGTTTTTCTTACTGCAGTGGTCCCAGCTAGACGGGTCTCAGAAATCGCCGCATTCTGCTGTAATGAGACTTATTGCACCTTTTTTCCGGATTGGAGTGGTGCTTCACCCTTCTCCAAATTTCCTACCAAAGGTATCCTCGGAGTTCCACTTTAACTGGGAATGCATTCAGTCCTCCCAGCCTTTCCGCCTTCAAAACCGGGTGTTGAGAAATCAGAATTGTGTAAATTGGATCTGCAGTTAATTTATCAAACATATTTGGAGAGGGCAGAGCCATTTCGCAAGTCTGAGGCTCTTTTTGTTTATCCGAGAGGTCCTAGGATGGGCATGCCGGCTTCCCCTGAGGGTTATCTCAACATGGGTCGTGAAGGCAATCCAGATGGCTTACTCCCTAGAAGGCCTCCCCCCTCCTCAGGAGGTTTGTGCGCACTCTACCTGGGCAGTTTCTTCTTCCTGGGCAGCCTGGTCCAAGGTGTCAGCAGACATGGTTTGTAGAGCAGCAAGTTGGAGCTCTCTGAATACTTTTATAAGGCATTACAAGCTTGACGTAATATCTTCTCAATCCAGAGAGATGGGTTCTTCTCTCCTTTCGTGTGCTTTGTCTACTTGTATTTGAAGTACCTGGATTTGTTTTTTTTTGTTTTCCCACCCTGTTACTATTTCTGTCTAGTTAATTCCCGAGGTCATGGTGGCATGGGACTGAGCCAGGAAAATGGAAAATTGTTATCAATACTTACTGTAAATTTTCCTTTCCTGTCTCTGCCCTATGCCAGCAGACACCCTCCCTGGTCCATCGCAGAACATGTACTCCAGGTACTGACGGGGTTTTATGTCTAGTAAGGGATGTCCTACATGGGTCAAGGGGCGGGATGACCGGAGGTCATGGTGGCATGGGGCAGAGCAAGGAAAGGAAAATTACAGTAAGTATTGATACAAATTTTCAGTTTTCTATTCCAATAAAAGGAAAAAGGTGGACAAAACTTGGATTTAGATACACTATAAAAAAACCTGTGTGTGCATCACAGCCTTTATGGAATTATCCCATTTGTTCACGCATCACAGATACAAAAGTGCACAATGTTTTGGGCAAACATAGCCACTCATCTGGCTAACACCTTATAAATGGCTAACTTTGCACAAACATTGTGCAATTTTAGATCTGTGATTATAGAATAAATAGGATAATGCCAGAATGTCTGTAATATATGCTCTAACAAGCAGGGCCCTCTGATTCCTCCTGTATTGAA
This sequence comes from Pelophylax lessonae, assembly GCF_965119305.1. Taxonomy (NCBI): domain Eukaryota; kingdom Metazoa; phylum Chordata; class Amphibia; order Anura; family Ranidae; genus Pelophylax; species Pelophylax lessonae. The sequence continues at coordinate 662,889,732 of NC_138768.1, read as the reverse complement.
TTGTATTGTAACTGTAGTGTCTGCCCTAATATTGTAAAGTGCTGCGCAAACTGTTGTCGCTATATAAATCCTGTATAGTATTAAAAATAATATACTGACTGATACATCAAATGCATTGTAATAACGATTTCACATCATAGTATTAATTTACAGAATGTGCAAAAAAAATACATACATTGTCAGGTTTTGCATCTTGATTTTTTTCAGGTTCTTATTTTTTTTTTGTTTGGCTCTTATTTCTTTTCTGTCGACCAGAGGAAATGTGACAATGTGATTACATTATAATGTACAGAAAGTTTCTGCTCACACTGAAGATGCAGACAATTGTGATTCTTCTGCTCCTTGCGCTCCTCAGGTTCCTATTTTCCATTATTAAGCCCCCGTTCACACTAAATGTGACTTTTACTTCAAGTGAAGAAGCACGATTTCAAAGCTGCAGGTCAGTGCAATTTCACGTGTGACTTACCTAACATCTGTGCGACTTCATGCACAGATGTCTATGCAAGTAGCACCTTGCAGGAAACTTTTTTTTCAAATCGGCGCGGCACCGCAAAGTCAGAGTTGCACCGATTTGAACAGTTCCATTGCCGACAATAGGATGCGATTTGTCATGCGATTTGACAGTTCCCAATCGCATGACAAGTCGCTCCGATGTAAACAGGGGCTAAAGCTTATCTAAACCTAAAAACAAAAATGTATTATATTGCAGTTTACAATCCTTAAATGTGGTGGCTGCATTTGTTTTTTAAGCTGGCCAGTATAATACTTCCTGTCTTAATTGTGACTCCTCTATCTATGTAGCAGCAACAAAGCCAGCCTTGGAAAGCAGCAGTACCCCATGATTCTCTATAGCCTATCCCTTTACCACCCAAGTGTCTTTAGGAAAAAAAAACTGTTGTATTTGTATATCTCAATTGTCCTTCTTGTAACTCTGTATATAAATATGTGGGTTTCAAAACCTTTTTTAGAACTGTGTGAAGTCTAAAGAAGAAGTTATACCAAAAGCTTGCATCTTTATTACTTTAAAGCAGAACTAAAGGCCAACCTTTTGTTTTCATTTTCGGTACAGTAAAGGAGGGCTATAACCCCTGTCATTTTTTATTTTTTTTTTGCCATATTTGCCCCATTGTGTAGATTTCCCTTCACTTCCTGTTAAACAGCCAAAACAGGAAGTGAGAGAAGATCCCTCCAAAGTGAGGGAATCCCTGGTTGTCACCAGGGCCACCGGAGCTAGTGTCACCTTTGGAAGATTTCCCCGCTATTCCTATTCTGGGGACAAAAAATGTGGGATTTTCTTCTACTTTCACTTTCAGTGAAAATAGTAAACAGGACAAATAAAGAGGGTGGATCTTCATCCCAATGGGGGGGGGGGGGGGGCTTAGAAACCAATAAAAACCTGACAGGGGCTTGAATTTCTCTTAACTCTACCCAAAAAAGGATTGGCCTTTAGTTATACTTTAAGTTATTCAAAAAAGGGTTTCACTTTAAAGATACCTATAATAGGGGATACCTGAAGAAACACAATAAAGTATGGTCAAAAATGGTTGGTCGAACCCTCTACAATGATTGATACATCCTAGAATTTATTGTCAACCTATTATTCTTCATGTTTACTGCCCATAATATAGGCATGATCTTTTGTCTGGGGACACCCTTTTAACCTGAGACTTGTCAGCATGTATAGTTATTATCATAGGTGTGCACAGCCTATTGAATTAGGGTGTGCACCCCAAAGCCCAAACACATATGCTTGTGTGTGCATCTGTATATATATACTGACGGTGTCAGTAGAGCAGTGGATGGTGTCATAAAGGCAGAGAGTGGTTTCAGCAGAGCAGTGGATGTCGCCAGTCATTTTTATTTTTATTATTTATGCACCACAGGGGGTGATTTGGGTATGCCCAGGCACATCCGGCACACCCTGTGCACACGCCTATGGTTATTTTCTCTTCCAAGCACAAGCCACGCCTAGCCATTTCTGTAACCCATTTGTTCATGTACCTAGAGTTATGCTCTCCTTCTGGCCCCTGTGAGGGCTGATTGCTTTTGTTTTTTAGATCTGTTTTCTTGTGGATTGTAATGGAAAATACGCAAATAAAAAGCCAGCAGTACCAGCCAGCAGTACCCACCAGCACCAGCTAGCAGTACCCTCCAGTAGCACCAGTCAGCAGGACCCACTAGCAGTATCAGCCAGCAGAACCCACCACAGTACCAGCCAGCAGTTCCAGCCCTGCAGGACAGCCAGCAGCAGCCATCAACCATACCCACCTTTGGGACAGCAGCAGCCAGCGATACCTGCCGTAATCCTGAGGAAGAAGTGAAGATTGAGGTTATTTGAGGTGCAGGTAAATGACATCCGTGTGAAAGCAGCCTTAGGCCCCTTTCACACAATCGGTCTAATCTGGTCCGCCTGTCTATTTTCATGTGGACCCAATTGGACCCTCCATTTACCTCTATAGAGCAGCAGATGTAAAACGACTTGCGTATCCGTTTACACCTACCTATCTCCAATCCGATCCACTTAAAAAATTAGAAGGGGATCCGTCCCCTTCTGTCTGGGTGGATTGGAGTGCCCATAGAGTAGATAGGGCTTTGTCTGGGTCTGCTTTGCATATGCATGGACGTGTCATCTGTGCGCTCCGCTCATTGTGGCCGGCGACCGGTTCCCAAGGCGCTAAAGTGTTCCTCTCTCCTCAAAAGGTTGGCCACCACTGCTGTAGGGTCATGAATCCCGGATGGAGAGGTGTGCTGTAGCAGCCTTCCCCCTTAGTTTTGCTGCGGTGTGCGGCGGAGGGAAGGAGTCCCAGATGGAGCTACAGTATAGCGGAGGAGCTTTACCACTGACTAATGGGCGTGCACACTCCCAGGATCGCTCCCGCAAACCGCCGTACAGGTACAGTGATTCGTGGTAATCTGCCGCTGTACATCTGCGGTGGCTGGTCGGCAAGTGGTTAAAAAAAACATATTTAGTAAATCTCTGCAAAACATACATATTTTTCTGTGTTTTATCCCTTTAACTCTTTCATGACAAAGATAAAACAAATCTTAAAGTGTTACTAAACCCAGGACCCTGCATTCACAATATCTGGTCTCCCACAGTACACAGAACATGGAAATGCAATTGCTTTAGTAAATTTAAACTGCTAAATACCTTTTCTCATCAGCAGCATATAGCAGTCTTGTGACTTCTATCAGTGTCTGGTTAAAGCTTGTAGAAGGAGTTTTCATTCTGCTCTGGCTGTCCTATGAGGCTACATGATCCTTGACTCTCTGTCTGGACAGTGCTGATTGGACCTATGCTGATCACATGCACCCTCCGAAGAAAAAAAAAAAAAAAAAACTCTCTGGCAATACACACCAAACTGAGCATTTGCAGAGTGACTCCAAAGTACTATCAGGAGATGGATTAGGAATAGTGGAAGGTCGATCCCATATATGTATTGCATTTGCTACATGTTGTTTGTATGTTATATACAGCAGTTTTGTATTTCAATGTGCCTTGTTTTACCCAGGCACATACCTACTATTCTCACTGCATATTGCTGTACCATGTTTCTTTTGCCTTCAATAAAAACCATTTAAAAAGAAAAGGAATAGTGGAAGAAGGAGAGGATCAGAGAAGACAGGTTTAAACAGCCTTTTTACACAACGCAGAGGATTAACCCCTTAGGTTCCACAGTGAGCATAACAAGCATGCTTTACTGCATATACAGACTGATTTTTCTGTTGTGTGTTTAGTAACACTTTAATGCCTGAACATTTTTGCAACTTTGACATGTGTTAGTAAAACTGTGCATATCATCTCAACTACTTAGTTTATCCAGGTGCATTATACCTTGTTTTTTTTATGACAAATGGGTGTTCATTTGGTGGCAATAGGAATGGATATCGCCTGATTTTTTACATTTAATAATATATTTTAAGTTTAACAATATATAATAATAATAATATAATCAGGTTCCGCGTTTTTTGTCAAAGCTTAATTGAACAAGCTGAAGTTAGAAGCTGATTGGCTACCATGCACAGCTACACCGGATTTTGCACTCTCAAGTTTTAGTCATTCAACCCCCATTGTATTTTCAGTGTTGAATTCCTAAGCATGCAGTGTCATCCCAATTTATATCATTTCAAATAGATTACAAAGACAGAATTTCCTTACCTCCTCCCCCTCCTCCTCTATAACTCCTCCTTGTGCACAGAAAGTAATCAAGTCACAAGATTTCTTGCAAAATCCACAGTTGCACTTACTATATCAAACAGAGATATAAAAACACTTTCAATTGTATATTTAGCAGACTAAAAAGGGGCAAATTAGTTAATGAATATGTAAACCCAACATTTCCTATTCCTGATATGTGCCTGCTGTACCACATACTTGTATGATAAGTCTTCTGTTCTCTTTGTATTGCTTTCTTTGTGTGAAATCCCCGGTGTTCCTGCCAAGTCCCTCTGATTTCCTATTAAAAACTGACCACACTAGGCAGGAAAAAACAATGTGGTCAGTTCTCCAGCTGTGCTCTCCTCTAATGATCAGACTTGTCCTGACATTCCCCCCTCCCCCCTGCACAGCCATTCATTGGAAAGATCAGTGTGCTTCTGTTTCTCCTCCTCCCAGCTCTTATGCAGCTGAGAACAGATGGAATGTATTAATTAAAAAAAGGGAAAACAGGCATTTAAAATATTCTGTTACAGTGAACATCAGTGAATCTGTCCATGATCATGCGTCGCATCTGTCCGTGATCGGCTGCCGTATCTGTCCGTGATCATCAGCCGCATCTGCCCGTGATCATCTGGCTCATCTGTTCGTGATCATCCAGCGCATCTATCCGGGATCATCTGGCGCATCTGTCCATGATCATCCTGCGCATCTGTCCATGATCATCCGGCACATCTGTCCATGATCATCTGGCACATCTGTCCATGATCATCCGGCGCATCTGTCCGTGATCATCCGGCACATCTGTCCGTGATCATCCGGCGCATCTATCCGTGATCATCCAGGCGCATCTGTCCGTGATCATCCGGCGCATCTGTCCGTGATCATCCGGCGCATCTGTCCGTGATCATCCGGCGCATCTATCCGCGATCACCCGGCGCATCTGTCTGTGATGTGCCGTATGATCACGGACAGATGCAGCGGATAATCACGGACAGATGCGGCGGATGATCATGGACAAATGCGCTAGATGTTCACTGTAACAGAATATTTTACTGGGACAGATGTGAGACAGGTGTTTTCACTGTGGGGGACACTGTGTTGGAGACACTGTGTTGGGAACACTATATTGGGGACACTAGCTGGGTGATCAGTGGGTAAAAAGCAGTAAAACAGATTAATACTCACTAATCACCAACTGGCAGCACCTATCCGCTCTCCTTCTCCTCACTGTGTGAGAAGAAGCAGAGCTGATCGCCGTTACAACGGCTGTCTTGACATTACATGACAGCTGTGATTGGACACAGTCGTCATGTGATCAGGAGGGCCAATCACTGAGCCCTCCTGCCGAGCGGACACAGGCACACTGAGATCGCACAGCTGCGTCTGGACGGGGCTGCACAACTTACCTCCTTCTAAAGGACGTTCCTGAACATCCACTCAGAAGGAGGAAGCTCCCACCTGGCCGTTTATAAGCATTGGTCGGGTGGGAGGAGGTTAAAGGGAACTTCCAAATTTGCATATTCCCCCCCCCCCCACACACACAGACCCCCAAATCATCCTTGCCAAGATAAGTCCCTTTTATGGGTGGCAAAGCCACCCACCTGACAAGGCACCTTATCCTCATATTGATGAAGACATGGGCCTGATCCTGACCTACCTGGCCCAATGAATGTTATTTTCTGTGGGGGAGGACTTCTCAAAATCTGGAAGCCCCCTTTTAGAAAAAGGGGGCCCCCAGACATCAAACACCCCCCCCCCTAGGGGAATGAGTACCCCTTGCTACTCAATTACAGAAAAAAATAAAGTAGTAAATAAAATCATAGACACCATAGCACAATTACTTCATGAATAAAAAATGTTAATATCCAAAGTCCCCTAGTTGAAATTCAGCATCCATGATGCTGTTCAGTGATGTAGATCCAGCGTCAACCACAATTGAACAACGCCCTATGACCCATCAACATCACAATACTACCCCACCGCACTCTCATCCCTAAATTATAATTTTTTTGGTCAATGATGTCCCCCAACATACAGGAACTGTCATTTTGCAGCAGTAGGGCTTTCTTTTTGTAATTTTTGCAGGAGTACATTATACAACTTCATCCGCAGGCTTAACCTCCCTGGTGGTATAATTATTTCAGATTTTAGGTGCTGAAAGCGGTACATTGTTTTGCATAGAAATCTGTTGTTTTACATTTGAAAACTCACCTTCCCCTGCGATCCCCCACCGTCCTCCCCCGCCGTCCTCCCCCGCCGCCCTTCCGCTGTCCTTCTCCTGTGTGCTCGGCCGATGCCGGTACTTGTCTTCCAGTTCCCTTCCCTGCGAGCTTTGCGACGCAGGGGGTGGAACCGGCAGCAAATTCAAAAGTGTAAATACACAAATGACATGATACAAAGTTGTGATCCAAACGGATTACACTGTATCATGCCATTTCACCACAGGATTTCTCCTGGTGACTTTTGCAATGCCCTGCCTGTGCTTTTCCAGTTCTTTGTGCCTGGAAAATAGAAAACGACCATGGCATCCAAAAAGCATTCTTTTTGCACAAAAGCACTTTTAGGATCACAGCTTTGTATCTTGTCATTTAGTGTTTTTACACTTTTGAATTTGCCGCCAGTTCCACCCCCTTGCATCGCAACGCTTGCAGGGAGGGAACCGGAAGGCAAGTGCTGGCAATCGGCCGTGCACAGAGCGGGGAGAGACTGTGGGGAGGATGGAGAGGACGGCAGGGGAGCGCAGGGAAGGTGAGTAACATTCTGGGGTAGTACCGAGTGTGGCTCAGGGTTGCCGCTTTTGGTAGTGAAAATTAACCCCGAGCCACACTCGGGAATACCGCCAGGGAGGTTAAGGCACCCCCCCCCCTCCCCCAGGCCATTTAGTAGTTTTTTGCATTAGTACAGGTCCCCATTGCAGTGACCAGCTATCCATGTACTTTTTAACTTCCTCCCATCCGTGCTATAGCCGAAGTACGGCTGCAGCGCGGACTCACATTTTTGGGAGGCTGTCTTTAAACGGCCTCCCAGACACAGGCTCCCCGCGCGCTCCCGCGAGCGCGCATCGGGGAAAATCTGTGTCGGCCGTGTCTCTTGAACACAGCCAATCACAGATCGTGGTGAATGGCCAATCACAGCGGCCATTCACCACGTGATCGGACCGTCCAATGAGAGATGATCTCATATGTAAACATATGAGATCATCTCTCATCGCCAGCACTCCTTCTTCACACAGAGACTGCAGTGTGAGGAAGGAGGAGAGCCGATCAGCCGTCGGGGACACAGAAGAATGTAATCAGGGCACTGATCACCAGTGCCCTGATTACACAAGGTACATTAAACACACTAACTGCCCACCATCAGTGCCCACAGTGCCCGCCATCAGTGCCCCCATCAGTGCCCACAATCAGTGCCATACTGCTGCCAGTCAGTGCCCATCAGTGCCTGCTCATCTAGGCACTGATGAGCACTGACTGGCAGCACTATGGGCACTGAGTGTGGGCACTGATGGTGCTGCGCATCGGTGCTCATCAGTGCCGCCCATCAGTGCTCATCAGTGCCACCCGTCAGTGTCAATCAGTGCCACCCGCCAGTGCCCATCAGTGCCGCCCGTCAGTGCCCATCAGTGCCGCCCGTCAGTGCCGCCTCTCAGTGCCCAGCAGTGCCACCTCTCAGTGCCCAGCAGTGCCACCTCTCAGTGCCCAGCAGTGCCGCCTATCAGTGCTCATCAGTGCTGCCTATCAGTGCTCATCAGTGCGGCATATTAGTACCTCCTCATCAGTGCCACCTCATCAGTGCCCATAAGTGCCACCTCGTCAGTGCCCATAAGTGCCACCTCATCAGTGCCCATTAGTGCAGCCTATCAGTGCCCATCAGTGCCGCCTCATCAGCGCACATCAGTGAAGGAGAAAAAATTATTTATTTTCAAAATTTACTCGCAGAAAATAAGAAAAACTTTTTTTTTTTTTTCAAAATTTTCTGTATTTTTTCTTTTTTTTTGTAAAAAATAAAAAACCCAGAGATGATTAAATACCACCAAAAGAAAGCTCTATTTGTGTGAAAAAAATGATAAAATTTCATATGGGTACAGTGTAGCATGACCGCGCAATTGTCATTCAAAGTGTGAGAGCACTGAAAGCTAAAAATTGGTCAGGATGGGAAGGGGGTTTAAGTGCACAGAAGGCAAGTGGTTAACAAAAGATTGCAAATTAGCCATGAAAAATGCCATAAAAACATAAAAATATTCTGCTCCAATAGACTTCAATGGGGTATACTGCTAATATTTTCTGGGCTTAGGGATTTCCCACTAGGTTCAGGAAACAGAGACAATGGACATGCAAAGCATAAAAAAGGTAAAAACAATATTGTCTTTAAAAAGATGGCAATTGTTAAAGATACACAATGCTTCAGCAAACTAAGGGCATTGGATCGAATGGGCCAAATTTCAATCCATGTATGGGCAGGCTGGTTGTGCTTAAGTCTGAGGAGACTTCAATAGTGATTCCCCCATCCACCTCAAATGTGTGGATGGAGTAATCAGATCAGACTGAATAAAAAAAAAACAAATAATATGTGGCCAGCCTAAATTCATTCAGTTAGCATTTACATCCACGTTAAGCCTTACCAAGCTAATGGAAATCATTATTTGTCAGTTTAAGATAAAGTGGTCCTCTGAGACATCACTCTGGATTGCCCTATATTTACTGCCTGTGCATTATAGCATCCCTGGAAGTAATTCTAGGCACCTTGAACTTGGAAAAATACCAAAAAAAGACCAAAAACAGCACACCCCGATAGTATAACAAGAGTTAAATCATATGCACAGCTAACTAAGCCTGGTTTAAAACAGGAAACTAGTGATGATTCTGCCAGTCTTACTACTCCCACTGCAAAGCAATGTGACAAAACCCATCTCAGACACAGAAAGTGAAGAGCCTTTCCTTTCACATCCCATTAGAGTTGTGGGCACAAAAATGGGCTGCCTAAGTAGCATTACTGCACCCTCTTTTCTCTACAGGCCTTGGACATCTGGGGAAAGTCACTGTCACTTCTTATGTAGTGCTATTCTGATTTATGATTAAATTTTAAAGCAAGTATTCATATTTTACGGCCTCTAAAGTGAGCTATGAAATTTTAATCCATTAAGATATTTTCTGAAAGGAGGGCAGTACTTATTTTTACCTTTACATAACACTGGGGAAAACTCAAATCACTTTTCCTTTTAGTGTGGTCAATGTATGCTGTTATTACCATCCTTTTCATTTTTCCCGCAGATGCTGGTATCATAAAATCTAGCTAATTCTCTAGATTATTTGTATTTAATATACATCTATACGTGAATGATTTACTGTGGATACATTTTACATTTCTTCTTTGGTATACAATCAAAAACCAGTCTATGAATACCAGCTCCACCAATAAATGTAAAGCAACATAATAAACTAACACATAGCATATCATTGTTGAAGTCCATAGCAGCCAAATAAATCGATAATTATTTATCACTAGGAACATTTTGGTGCACAGGGAAAATCAAAGTGGATTTGCACAGAAAAAGAAGACACACTGAAAAATTGTACCCCTTCTCACGCAGAAGTTACATAGATATGTAAAAAATATACTGTATGTGTATGCATAAATAAAAAAAAAATAAAAAACAGTTACCCTTTCTCCTATTCACTAATTAAATCATTTGGTCTAATCTCAGGTTATTCCATCAATTTTGATAAATCAAAGGCACTCTATTTAACTAACCGTCACAAGCTCCCTTGGAGAAATCTCTACTTTTTTATTTGGTATAAGGAAAAAAATTCTTACCTCGGAGTAGCCATATCCAAAAAAAAACCTAATCTATACAAGGTTAACATTTCTCCTTTCAATATCTCCTATAAAGCCAGAATAGGCTTGATAAAATTGGTAGCCTTTCCTAAACTTTTTTTGTACCATACAGGTCCTCCCTCTACTCCTTAAACACTCTGACCTCAAACATATCTATAGTATGTTCTGAGATGTCACCTGTGGTAGCAGGAGAGCAGCAATAGGTCTATGGCCCTAACAGCAATGGAGGACTCAATTTTCCTGCTCTAGAACTGCATAGCTTAGCATCTCTAACTAGATACATAAGGGATTGGATTCATGGCACCTCGATGTACATCGACACTGAACCTGACCAAAACATGACCCTCCTGTAAAACCTATTATACATTTTTCATATACACAAGAAACTCCTTCCCACCAAGGTGTTAGTAAACCTCCTTTAATGCTTTGTGTTAAGGGGGGATGGGTGCGCTGATAGTGTGTTGAAGCTGCTCCCGGTATTCAGTGCTTTTTGAATAAATAAATTGTGTATTATGGGGTGCGCTAAACAACAATAAATGTGAATATAATTAACATATATCAATCTATACAAAAATGTGCAAATCAATGGGTGCATTAACATAAAAGTTCATGAATGTCCATAAATGATTGATGCAGGTGAGTAAAAAGTTGTATCCAAATAATACGTGTATCCACCACCAAGTGAAATTCGTCCTTACCAAACGGAAATAAATAAGGTGCAATTATATGTTCATGTGCTGAAAAATCCAATCGCCAAACACCACGTGCAAATCACCAAGAATTAGCCTCTTACCAGATGGTAATAGGTATACACTTATTCAGTGAAACCACAGCCTCGCTTCCTCTCTATAATCTTGAAGTTGGATGCAGCAGCCACACTAACATTCCTCCTCCACTAGATGGCACAAGTATCGCTTGTATCAGTAAGAAACACCGCTTGCTCCTTCCTTACAAACTCACAGATCCACTGTGCAATAAAGGAAAGGGGGGACTGATAGTGTATTACCCTTGAGATTTATTCAAAACAATACAGTATTGCACTTACAATTAGATGTCTTGTATTCAGCATAACATATAGGCATACGAATTCCTGCAGAGGCTTGCGACCGGTTACAGCACGGACCGCAAGTTACATGTGACGAGTGCGCCTCCTAATCTGACCGGTTTCTTCCAATAGGACTTCTACTGAGACAGGAGTCAGTGCCACCCATCAGTGCTTACTGGCTTTCCACCAATACAAGGAATCGGATAAGAAATGTAAAAACAAAATCAAGAAGGCTAAAATCGACTTTGAGAGACAAATAGCAGAGGAAAGTAAACGGAACCCTAAGAAATTCTTTAAATATATCAATAGCAAAAAAAGTGAGGTCAGAGCACGTGACACACATAATTAACAATGATGGGAGGATGGTTACAGAGGACACAGAGAAGGCAACTGTACTAAATGCTTTCTTCTCCTCAGTCTTTACACAGGAAAAGGAGGGGTATACTGACCATGACTGTATGGTTAGCAGCACATCTCAGGACCTGCCGCTATGGCTAACAGAGGGTGAAATCATGGAAAGGCTTGATAACATTAACACAAATAAATCACCAGGGCCGGATGGCGTGCATCTGAGAGTACTCAAAGAACTCAGTAAGGTTATATCTAGACCACTGTTCCTGATCTTTGCAGATAGTATTTTGACAGGAACTGTACCAGGTGACTGGAGCTAGATAGGGGGGAGACCTGTGGAAGTGGTGTATCTGGATTTTGCTAAGGCATTCAATACAGTTCCCCACAAATGTATAATTTAAAAACTAAGGTCTGCAGGCATCAACCAAAAGGTTTGTTCTTGGATAGAAAACTGGTTAAAGGGGAGTGTCCAAAGGATGGTGATAAATAAAGCGTACTCAGACTGGTCTGGAGTGGTAAGTGGGGTCCCCCAAGGCTCAGTCCTGGGACCAATTTTGTTCAATTTATTTATAAAATAGCATCAAGGACAGGATCATTAGCTCAATCTCAGTTTTTGCAGATGACACAAAACTAAGCAGGGCAATAACTTCACATGAAGCTATAAAAATCTTACAGAATGACCTGAACATAACAACAGAGTGGGTAACTACATTGCAAATGAGGTTTAATGTGGAGAAATGTAAGGTACTGCACTTGTGAACTAAAAACATAAACGCAAAATACGCTTTAGGGAGGGGACCTCTGGGGGAATCAAGAATGGAGAAAGATCTGGGAGTCTTAGTAGAAGATAGACTAAACAATAGCATGAAATGTCAAGCTGCAGCTGCCAAAGCCGGCAGAATATTAGCATGCATAAGGATGGGGATTTATTCCAGAGATAAAGCTATAATCCTACCACTTTATAAAACCATGGTCTGACCACATTTGGAGTACTTTGTCCAGTTCTATTCGCCAATCCTCAGAAAGGATGTGTTGGAACTGGAGAGACTCTGTACGTTAAATAATGCTGAACCTATGAACTCTGTGCGTTCATTTTGCCAGACCCCTGAACTATGTGCGCTACTTAATACCGATCCCTGAACTCTGCCGCTACCTAATCCTGATCTCTGATCTCTCGTGCTACTTATTTTTGAACCTTGAACAGTTGTGTTATTTAACCCTCCTCTTATGTTAGAATTCCGTTACTATCCATGATGTTAGGGTCAGTTTTGACCCGTGTTTTAAATCAGCCATAAAATACCCTCTGAATAATTATTTATCATCAAATTTGTTTCTTACCTCTTGGTTACCTTGTTAGGCTTCTTTATCCTTGAAAAGATTGGTTTTAATATTTTTGGTGTGACCCCTAGACCTTTCTTTTGATAGCATACCTCTCATTGTCAAATTTAAAAAATGGTAAAATAAAGTCAGCAACTCTGAAATGAATTTGTCCTATGTTTCTTCACTTTATTTAGAGAAGCAGACAAGCAGGAAAAGAGATAGGCCCCTCCCTAACTACAGCTCACAGGGTTGAGAGGGGATTGGCTGTCACTGTTACTAAGCAGAGAGAGTGTTTATGATTTCAGTTTTGGAACTTATTAGTGTCCTAAAATCCTATATTATAACTGGGTCAGAATTGACCCTAACACCATGAACGTCTTAATTTTCACCACAGTATTTTATAATTTAGTGAAAAGGATTATTTTTCTATTACATTGTTTAAATAGAGGTTCCTGACAAAGTAAAAAAATCTTGATGCAATAAACAAATTTATGTGATACTTATAGACATTCAAAACCTGAAAACGGGTCAGTTTTGACCCTAACACAAGAGGAGGGTTAATCCTGACTTCTGGCATTACTTAAACCTGACCTCTGAACTATGTGCGCTACATAATCCTGACTCTAAACTCTGTGAATTACTGAATCCTAACCCCTGAACTTCGACTTTACTTATTTTAGACCCATGAACTGTGTGCTCTACTTAATCCAGACCCCTGAACTCCGTGTTCTTCCTAATCTTGACCCCTGAATTCTGTGTGTTACTTAATCCTGACCCTCAAACTCTGTGTTACGTAATTCTGAACCCTTGAACTCTGTGCATTGGTAAATCCTGACCTCTTGACCTCTTTTACTTAATTCTGAACCTTGAAATTCAGTTTTACTTACTACTGACCCCTGAACTCTGTGCCCTACCTAATAATGACCCCTGCACTCTGGGTATTACCTAATCCTGACCCCTGAACTCTGTATACTACCTAATCCTGACCCCTGAACTCTCATGTTACTCAATCGTGAATCATGAACTCTGTTCACTATTTAATACTGAACTCTGTGCAATATTTAATCCTAAATTCTGACCCCTGAATTCTGTGAGTTACGTAATCCTGACCCCTGAACTCTGTGCATTACTTAATCCTGACTCCCGAACTCTGTATTACTTATTTTGACCCCTGAACTCTGGCAATACTGAATCCTGACCCCTTAAATCTGTGTTACTTAATCCTGATCCCTGAAATCTGTGCACTACCTAATCCTGACCCCTGAACCCTCATGTTACTTAATCATGAATCCTGAACTCTGTGCACTATTTCAACGTGACCCCTTAACTCTGTGGCCTACCTAATCCCAACCCCTGAACTCTTATGTTACTTAATCCTGACCTCTGAACTGTGTGCACTACTTAACACTGACCCCTGAACTCTGTGTTATTTAATCCTGACCCCTGAACTCTGTGCACTACCTAATGCTGACCCCTTGTCAAGGTCTTAAAAGGTCCTGTTGGCAGCCATCTTGGACATGTGCAGACTGCTGCCTGGCTTTTATGTTCAGTTTAACATTTACAACTTGATGGGTTACAGTGGGGATCGAAAGTTTGGGCACCCCAGGTAAAAATTTGTATTAATGTGCATAAAGAAGCCAAGGAAAGATGGAAAAATCTCCAAAAGGCATCAAATTACAGATTAGACATTCTTATAATATGTCAACAAAAGTTAGATTTATTTCCATGATTTACACTTTCAAAATAACAGAAAACAAAAAAATGGCGTCTGCAAAACTTTGGGCACCCTGCAGAGTTAATATCTTGTACTGCCCCCTTTGGCATGTATCACAGCTTGCAAACGCTTTTTGTAGCCAGCCAAGAGTCTTTCAATTCTTGTTTGAGGTATCTTTGCCAATTCTTCCTTACAAAAGTCTTCCAGTTCTTTGAGATTTCTGGGCTGTCTGTCACGCACTGCTCTTTTAAGGTCTATCCATAGATTTTCAATTATGTTGAGGTCAGGAGATTGGGAAGGCCATGGCAAAACCTTCAGTTTACGCCTCTTGATGTAATCCCCCGTGGATTTCAAGGTGTGTTTAGGATCATTATCCATTTGTAGAAGTCATCTTCTCTTTAACTTCAGCTTTTTCACAGATGGCATCAAGTTACCATCCAAAATTTGCTGAAACTTTATTGAATCAATTTTTCCTTCTACTCGTTAGATGTTTCCTGTGCCACTGGCTACAATACAACCCCAAAGCATGATTGATCCACCCCCATGCTTAACAGTTGGACAGAGTTTCTTTTCATTAAATTCTGTGCCCCTTCTTCTCCAAACATACCTTTGCTCATTCTGGCCAAAAAGTTCAATTTTAACCTCATCGGTCCACAGAACTTGTTTCCAAAATGCATCAGGCTTGTCTATATTTTCATTTGCAAAGTTCAAATGCTGATTTTTGTGGTGAGGACGTAGAAGAGGTTTTCTTCTGATGACTCTTCCATGAAGACCATATTTGTGCAAGTATCTCTTTATAGTGGAATACATATGTACCACAACTCCAGTGTCTGCCAGATCTTTCTGGAGGGATCGTGCAGTCAAACGTGGGTTTTGAATTGTTTTTGTCACAATCCTGCGAGCTGTTCTGTCTGATATTTTTCTTGGTCTTCCAGATCTTGCTTTAACTTCCACTGTTCCTGATGACTGCCATTTCTTAATTACATTCCAAACAGAGGATATTGACATCTGAAAACGCTTTGCTATCTTCTTAAAGCCTTCTCCAGCTTTGTGAACGTCAACCATTTTCAGTTTCAGTTTTCTAGACAACTGCTTAGAAGATCCCATGGTGCTGATTGTTAGGGCAAGGTCAGATGAGTCTGGGCATTTAAAACCTTTGAGATTGACATCACCTGGTCTTCCCAGATGATGATTGAGAACAATCCATGACACTGGAAGGTCTCAGCTTTGCAAAGGGGGCAGTGCATGCTATAAATTCTGCAGGGTGCCCAAACTTTTGCAGACGCCATTTGTTTGTTTTCTGTAATTTTGAAAGTGTAAATGATGGAAATTAAATCTAACTTTTGTTGACATATTATAAGAATGTCTAATCTGTAATTTGATGCCTTTTGGAGATTTTTCCATCTTTCCTTGGCTTCTATATGCACATTAATACACATTTTTACCTGGGGTGTTCAAACTTTCGATCCCCACTGTATATGTACTGCTGTCACATGCCATATATGTATCCCGCTGTTAACATTCAATCTTCTTCTCGATGGACTCATCATAATGCTTAAACAAATTGGATTCTAACCATCAAGACCAAATTTCTGGAATTTTTTGGGGCTTTTCCTATGTTTAAATGTCAATTCCCCCCTTCCTAAATTAATATTAATCTCTTCAGCCCATTGGGCAATTGTTGGTGGGGAGTTTGGTATCCAATCCTGCGGTATTAGTTTGCGAGCTATATACATAGACCGCAACCACATTGCATGCATTACAGGTGGTCTGATATAATCCCTAAAAGAGCTATTTTTGGATCTGCATAAACATGTTTAGAGCTTAGTGTATTTAAGGTATTGAATATATGCTCCCAATATCGATAAAGTTTAGGGCAATGCCCCAACATATGTGTAGGTGTGCCTGTTTAGGTAATACATCTTGGGCAGTTTTGACTTTGCGACAAGTATGTCGTTTTTGGGAGTATAGTGAAACCTGTGAATGATAAAAAGCTGGGTCAGACACTGTGAGGAATATAAGAGGACTCTGGTCAAATTCTCCCAGGCTTGCTTCCAGTCCCCATCACTAATCCATATCCCTATGTCACCGCTCAAGACTGCCACCCTGTGCACTAGCTTTAGTTGTAGTATGTGGAGAGGAGTATATGTCACTAATAAGTCCCTGTTTGGAACTCCTTGTGGATATTGGTAAGGTTAAACTTATAGAAGGATTATATTTTAATGGGAAAGTTGCTGCCTGGCTCTGTATACCATGTCGCAACTGCAATTACTGGAAAAATAATTTGTTAGATAGATGGTATTTCTCTGCCAATTTAAAAAATGGTTATATAGTCTGTTTATCAAAAAGTTGGTTGAGAAGGACAACACCAGCCCTTTTCAATGAGTCAAATTTTTTGAGTTGTGCTACCTCTGGTAAATATCAATTGTTTCATATGGGCATAAATAAATACATGAGAAGTACATTTTTGGATCATAGTCCAAACTTTATGAATTAGGTGGAATGTAGGGAAACATAATTTACTCTAAAAATGATGAGCTACTAATAACTGCTTTCAGAAAGTATACTTTATTGTATAGAGTCTCCAGAGTCTATAGCATTCCAACCATTTAAATGTTAAAGATGTGATGCCAGATAATACAATCTAGCATTGGGGAGACAGCTAGACCACCTCCATCCTAAAGTTGCTGCAGAACTCCCAATCTTATCTGGGAGTGCTTATACCACCAGGTAAGGTCTCTGAAGAGGGTATCCACCTGTCAAAAAAAATATTTGGGGCAACCATATAGGACAATTATGTAGAAAGCACAGCAGTTATGGCATCCAGACCATTTTAGGTTGGTTCTACTAGCTACCGATAAAGGCAGCTTACTCAATATTTTCCCCGTCTGTTTAAAACGTTTAAAGCGGAGTTCCACCCCCCTTAAAAAAATTTAAAGTCAGCAGCTACAAATACTTTAGCTGCTGACTTTTAAATAGTAGAACTTACCTGTTCAGGGAGCCCGCAATGTCGGCACTCGAAACCGATTTACGTATCGGCTCTCGGGTGCCGCTGTTGCCATCCAGGGTAAGGGAACCTGGCAGTGAAACCTTTTGGCTTCACTTCTGGTTCCCTACTGCGCATGCGCAAAGCACGCTGAGCTTTGTAATTTGTAATTGGCCCAGCGGCGAAGGAAAAAGGAGGGGGTCCAATTTCCGTGGGACAGCAACTGTACCTGTCAAAAAAAATTCCACTCTATTCTATCGAAGGCTTTTACCGTATCGAGCTACAGTATAGCTCTGTTACCTAGATCAGGGATTTCCAAACTACGGCCCTCCAGTTGTTCAGGAACTACAATTCCCATCATGCCTAGTCATATATGTGAATGTCAGAGTTTTACAATGCCTCATGGGATATGTAGTTCTGCAATATCTGCAGGGCCTTAGTTTGGGAATCCCTGATCTAGATTATCAGTTGGAACTTGCAAGTAAAGAAATAAGCATCTAATATTTATTGCAGTAGATCTACTAGGAATAAAACCAGACTGATCTGGGTGCACTATCCTAGAGATTAAGTTTGCTAATCTAGTGGCTAGCACTTTTGCCAATAGCTTCACATCTGAAGTAAGTAATGATATTGTGTGATAGGATTCTGGATTATTAGGGGTCTTGCCAGGTTTTAATAAAACTATGATAATCACCTCATTCATAGAGGGGGAAGGTGACCACTCTCCATTAATGCATTAAATACCTCCAATAGTTCAGGCAGTAAGTTGGCTTCATAGATTTTATAAACCTCCCCTGGTAACCCATCAGCAACTGGGGCTTTATTGTCAGGTATGCTGGCCTGGCAGCAGCGACCCAAAGTTCGTCTAGAGTCAGAGGTTTATCCAACGCCTTGGCTGCTGACGGTTCTGGTAATTTAACGAAGTCTAAAAAAGATTGCAGTTCAGCATATCCATAGGATGCTTTGCTGCAATATAAATCTTTAAAAAAAATCATAAAACACAACTGAGATCTCCAAAGTAATACATGCCATTTTTGCTGAGGATTTTTATAGTTCAACCACGTGGGTCAAAGGTTTTTGGGCTTTTATAACTGTAGCTGGGAGGTGACCTGTATTTTCCCCCTCTTCAAAATAGGGTTGCTGGAGAAAAAAGCGTTTCTGCTCTGCTTTTTTACAGGATATTTCCGCGTAAGATTGCTGACTTTGAATCCCTTTCTGTTGGGTTTCTACTGTGGGGTTCATTATATATTATAGTTCAGCCTGCAAAACAGCTTCACCTACAGAGCGTTTCCAAGCCCTAGATTTCCTTTAATCTTTGAAATTTGAGGTATAATTAATCCTCTTATATAGGCCTTTAAGGAGTCCCAATAAATCTGCAATGATACAGGGGGCTTCTTACCAACACTGTAGACAGATATGTCTCCGCTAATATCTTCTGTTGAAGGAAAAAGATCTAACCAATAGGGATTTATATAATAGGGAACAAGTCTGAGCAGATTGCATAATTAATTTAAGAACCAATGGAGAGTGATTAGATAATCCCCTAGCTGCGTAGGTCACTTCAGTTATCACTGGTAACATTGCAGAGTTGGCTAGTGCTGAGCCTATTCTTGATTACGTTTTTTGGGTGCTGGAGAAGCAGGAAAAAACTTTTTCAAAAGGATGTAACATTCTCCAAACATCTGTCAAGCCAATCTCTCTAACAAAACCAGCAAATGAAGTGCACATGGGTTCACCTGTCCCATAACTGTACCATATTTATCTAGTGAGGGATCAAAATAATTATTGAAGTCTCCTATCATCAACCAAGGGACATCAGATTTATCAAGGGTAAAATGTAAAAAAAAGTCTTGAATTACCTCTGGTGAATATGGGGGAGGTATGTATATGTTGGCTAACACATATGGTTTTCTATATATTTTACAGTATAGGAAAGCAAGCAACAGTTTTTATCCATTTGCACCTGCCTGTAGGCAAAGTCAACATCGTTTGCAATCAATATAGAAACTCCTCTTAAATATGTGGTATGAGTAGAATGGTATTGTGTGCTGAATTTTGCTCGTTTCAGATTTCAGTTGGCAATTTTAAATGAGTTTCCTTCAGGCAGATAATGATCGGAAAAAACTGTTTTAATGTAGTAAACATTACTTGCCTCTTAACTGGATCGCTAAAACCCCTAATGTTCCAGGATACTAAAACTTGCACTGGGGCAGACATAATTTAAAATTGTAAATCTCAATATCTCTTATACTAGTAGGCCCATATACTAAATAATATAGTCTCTATATTACTAGTTATATAGTAGTATTGCCCCTATACTAAATAATATAGACTCTATATTAGGGGAAATAATATTAAGACCAATAAACTTGCAGGTAATAGCTTTACCAAAAATACCATCTGGCAAAAAATCTCTCAAAGTCCACACATAAATAGATGATCTCTACAGTCCCTTTGAATATCTGGTGTACATAGTCTATAAATCTATAAAATAGGAAAGAAAAAAAGAAAAAAAAAAAGCTATACAAAAAACTGTACAAATCTCATATAACGCCATAGAAAAAGAAAAAGGAAAATGCTCCACACAGGAGCTGATATCAGAGATACCTCAGAAATGAGAGCAGCACAGTATACACACAGTGACTTGACTTTAAATCTGGTGATCATAGGGAGAGCATATATGGCCTGTGTTTTCATTATAGCCATAGATTTACACTGAAAAAAAATTAAAAATTTAAAAATTAAAAAAAAGAGAAAGAAAAAAAGAAAATGCAAAAAACCAACATGTGGCAATAAAAAAAAAAAATCAGAAGGCATATGAACACCTATGCCATTTGGCGTTTGATGACTTAAAAAAAAAAAACATACACTTCCTGTGGGGAACAATTGGAGGGAGTCCATTCTTTAACTTGCAAGACTCACTCCCCTGGCTCTCATTTTAGAGAGGTCCACAATGGGGATCCGAGTGGTTGGGGTATTGAGAGGGTGCAACAACATTGGAGAGGGGGCAATTTTATTGGAAAATTAAGCCAAACAGAATCTTATTAGATTTTTTAAACTAAAGTTTTAGCTTCCAAAGGTCTCAACATTGGCTTCGATCTGAATTGTTTCATAAGTAATAAAATCATTAGTCCTTGTTCATGGTATATGTTTTTTAATTCTCTTGTATTTTAGTATCATAAATGATTTTAGTCATATTGTATTTTACATTTTCAGTCTATATTATATGTAATGTAATCCATGTTTATATGGTCTCGCGGTAGGCAGAAGAATATGCATTCTAATATCTCTTGATCGAGATGTTCCTGTCAATGGGGATTTATATTTGGAGGTATTTTACCTAGACCCATGTTATTTTTGTAGCATGGTCCTTTTTATAGCCGTCTATTTACTCTATTTGTGAGAGTGAAGGGTCTCCAATTATCAAGTATAGATTTTTCAGTTCCAGCGGGTTAAGAATATGAGAGCGGCATCTTACTTCCTGTTCCCGTAAGAATGTTTACTGCTTGCTATAGAGATTTATTAGAAGCTATATTAGTCACAGGTAGCTCGGTGCTCCACCTACTGAAAAAGCCACGTGGCAATACGCATCTAGGGGAGTAGTAGAGCTCTGTGACGTTTACTGGAGTGTCGTGAGGTGGTGATTCAGGTGATATTTGCACCGCATGTTTTTATTTGATGCTCTTGTAAGTGTATTTTAAAGCAGGGTTTAATAAAATTGGTCTTGCGGTAGTACACTATGTCTGTCCTTTCTGCCTTAATATATATCTTCTGTGGGGGGCCTGTGAGGACGTGAACTTGTATCCCTTCAAGGAGGAGAGAAGGAGTGGAGCCATTGATCCGTGGTGAAAGGTGATAAGCTGTTTTTTATTTATAAGGAGGGGAGCAGGCACTTTGCTTGGTGACGGATAATCACAGTGTGTGAAGATAAGGCACTGGGTGTTTGAAATCAATTAATCATACATTCACGAAGGATTTCACCTGTTTTGATGTTTAGTTAGATGTGTATGTGATCACATCTCTATGGGACTTTTTGGACTGTTTTCTATTGTTGCGCTACACTGTATCTATTTTGAAAAACAGCAAAGTTTGCCAAAAACAATTCTAAACATAGCTCCACTTCTCAATGTCCATTTTTCTTAAAAAACAGTTATCATCCAGTTTTTATTCCTGATCTCCACTCCAATTCCTGCTGTTACCAACAAATTAAATACATTACAGGAGATTTAGGAGAAATCGATTTTTGAGGGAGGCTCAGGAATATTACAAGAAGGCCGCTGACAAAACATTGTACATCATTCCCTATTTTTCATGTGGTTCACAAAGTTTAGTTAGTTACCAAAAAATTGAAGGTCCATGTTCCATCTGCTAAGTTTGGTCGAAGGTTTGTGGGATCTTTCCGGGTCTCTGCTCAAATCAACCTGGTCACCTTTTGCTTATAACTTCCTGACAGTATGAACTGTTTTTCACATATCCCTACTCAAACCATTTCATGAAAATCCTATTTCTGGAAGAATTCTCCCACTCCTCCACCTGTTGAGGTGCAGAGTGAAGAAGAATTTGTGGCTAAAATAATTCTTTATTCTAGGATCTCTAGGAATAAATTACAATATCTGGTTCAATGGGAAGAATTTTGACCAGAGGAATTTTTTTGGGAATCTGTCAGGTACCAGGCGCTGGAGACCAATGGAGAGAGAGCTTCCTTTGCAGCTAAGTTCCAGATAGCACAGGAGGCCTGCAAGGTTGCTTGCCGAAGGACTCATGGTAATTCTGATGTACTAAGTGGAAGCTGCATGACAGGTGGTGCCTGCGAGATGAGACAGGTCTGCAGGAATGCTGAGACAAAGGGATAGTCAGGTCAAGCCAGGTGGATAGCAGAGCAGATTTGGTCAGGTGGGGAGCTGAGGTCAAAACACAGGAAGGCAGGCAGAGAGAATCCGTAAGACAAGCCGAGGTCAGGAGATAGGTCAGGGACAGCCGGGTCGATAATGAAGAATCACTGAAGCAAGGAAACACAAAAACACAGGAAGTTGAAGATCAACCAGCAACTTCAACCACTGACAGGCTTTCTTATTTAGACCCATGTGAAGTGCTGGTGGAGAACCTGGGTCCTAGAGTCCTTCTCCTGCCATTGATGCCCTAAGGGACGCTGGGTCCTAGAGTCCTTCTCCTGCTGTTTGTGCCCTGACAGAACCTGAGGAGAACCTTCATGCTCCCACATTGACAAAAGAGTTTCACTAGAGGTTTCCTCACAAACCTGGCCCTAATATGTCCAGGGGCCATTTTAGAAGGAGGGGAGTACTGTCATGGTCTGGATCTGAACCTGCGACCTCTGTGGTGGCTGGCTATGACAGCTCCCTGTCTGATCTCTTATGACAATCTTGCCTTGTCTCTTGTTTCTGGTAAACCTTGAACTCTTTACTCCTCCTATGAACTTCCTGATTTCAGCCAAGTCTCTGCACTTCATGTTTTCAAGATTATTGTGCTCTCTCCAGCCAATCTCTTGCTTCTTTGCATACCTATTGCTATCCCTATCTCCGCTGCCATTCATTATCAACCTTTGGGTTGTTCCTCGACTATGCTTCTGTTTTATCTCAACCTGCAAGTGGAACAGAGGGTACCAACAGGATTGGGTTTGGCAGTATAATCCTCAAAGCTTGAGGAATTGAAAACATGAGAGCTATAGAGTTGGGCAATGTCTCAATAGAACTGTATCACAGATCATCTGCAGGACCATACAGCGCCTGTATGGGATGAACAAGTTCCTTTATAGCTGAAGGAACTCAATAAACCTTGCATCTTCAAGACACTAACCAGTGTCTTCTTTAGCTTGCACCCCGTAGCTGACTTCTAGCACCCGGAGGGGAATCTAACAGCACAAGTCTCAAGGATCCCCTGTGGGGGTCTGTACTCACAAGGTTTCTGAAGCACACATGGCAGCCTTCCCCAGTAGTAGCAGACAGGAGCAGCGGGCCCATGGGCAGAGCCCCCTGGGCCAGCTTGGCACGCTGCCATGCCAGGGTGACCCGACTTTGCCATGTTAGGGACATCCTTCCTCAGCCAGCTCTCATAAGGACATGGATTGCAACTTCAATGTTTCAGGCTCTCAGGTCGACCAGCTGAGGCCGCATGGCAGCCTGTGCTTGGGAGAGGCAGCCGCCCTCTCCCCACCTGGACCTCTCTTCGGAGAAAGACTGACCCACGTGCCTATGTGCTCTTCAGATATAAATATAGTTACCCAGCATGCCTTGGGGCACACCCCCTTCTTATTAGCCAGGGCTGTACAGACATCCATGCTCTCCATCTGCTAGGTTTCCACCCACTGTCCAATATACTCTATAGCTATTGGATCAGTGTGAAACATCAAGACAGCATGAGCAACACCTGAGCACACTTAGCAGACCTCACTAAACAATCACATGTCTCTGTTAAGCAGACAGCACATACATTTGCCTGGCTGTCTCCCTGTTAAGCAGAGAAACCAAAAAACCATATACACCCACTGTAGTACCTACCTAGGAGGGCACTACATGTGTTATTTATTCTATGTTTTATTTAATTGTATGGATGTTTTGTTTGTAGTGTAATTTTATTTTTGTTTTATTTGGTCCTAATGGCTGTTATTGGTAATTTTGTTGTGTTTTTGTATCTTGTTCAGTTTATTGTTGTGATCTTTGCTAAGTGTGTCTGTGTCGCAACAATTTCCCTTTGGGATTAATAAAGTACAGAAAAACCTTGGATTGCGAGCATAATTCATTCCGCAAACATGCTTGTATTCCAACTTATAACAAAGTAAATTTACCCATAAGAAATAATTAAAATTCAGATGATTTGTTCCACAACCATTTATTCATAAATCCTTCAAGCGGTTGTATCCCGCTTTTTGACACTTTTACCTACAGGTAAGCCTATAATAAGGCTTACCTGTAGGTACAAATAATATCTCCTAAACCGGCACGGTTTAGGAGATATTTACAGTGCATGCAGCCGCTCGCGCGAGCGGCGCATGCGCTCTGAAGGTCCGGGGGGACCTTCAATTAAGTTGCCGGGAGCTTGCCGGGAAAATCACTCCCGCGCGCATGCGCGGGAGTGACGTCATCGCGGCTCCGGCCAATCAGCGCGCTGGAGCCGTCTCTTCCGGCCAATCAGCGCGCCGGAGCCGCCGAACCCGGAAGAGACGTCGAGGGATCATGGCAGCGCCCGCATCGATGTCCGGGGGTCCGTGTCGGGGCTTCGTTTTAAGGTAAGTTAAACATAATGGGCTAGTATGCGATGCATACTAGCTCATTATGCCTTTGTCTTGCAGGTTTTTTTTTTTTTTTTTTATAGGGTTTACAACCGCTTTCAGTTTATAGTCCTTATAAAAAGATTTTAGCAATCTGGTTTTGTAACCATAAAATGTTCATCCACAAATGGCATCCTCCACAAGGGGATTAGAGGCAAAATCCAGCAGGAGCTACAGAGTATAAAAGAGAAGAGAGGCGACTCTAAGTGTAGCAATATGGTTACATTTAATGAAAGTTCAACATTTAGCAACTCACATGTTTGATGATTAAAAGAGGCACATCTAAGAATGCAGGCATCCGGGGGGAGCTGTCCACATAGACCAGGGATATGCAAATTGTGGCCCTCCAGCTGTTGAAAAACTACAAGTCCCATCATGCCTCTGGGTGTCATGCTTGTTGCTATCAGTCTTGCTATGCCTCATGGGACATGTAGTTCTGCAACATCTGGAGGGCCACAGTTTGCATATCCCTGACATAGACCATCCTTCTCACCACCGACTCTCAATGTTGTCAGTCTGCAGTCCTGACTAAGAAGACTACCGTGCAGTAGAGTGATCTGAAAGCGAGGGTTGAAGTGCTCATGGAGCACAGCGTTGAAGGGATGACCCTGATGGTGGTGAGGAGGACGGTCTATGTGGACAGCTTTACCCTGGATGCCTGTATACTTAGATGTGCCTGGTTTAATCATCAACCATGTGAGTTGCTAAATTTATTAAACTGAACCATATTGCTACACTTAGAGGCACCTCTCTTCTCTTATACTCAGTTGCGACATGATGTTACTTGTATTTCAAGACTTTGCTTGTTTATCAAGTCAAAATGTATAAAAATAACAAAATTCTTGTCTTGCAAAATGCTTTCAAACCAAGTTACTCTCAATCCAAGGTTTTACTGTATTCTGTATTCTGTACTGAACCTTCTCTCACTTGGTTGGCAAAATGAAGGTAGAGGGTGGAAGTATGCTGAGAGTGCACCAGGTTTGTCACCACAACATGCACTAACTTTTAGCAAAAATCAACTGCTCTCTAATGAGAAAAAACATTGCCTTGTTCAGTAGTATGAAGTAATAATATTCGGTAGCTGGCATCAGTAGTACTACATGTGCTAGTAAAGAGAGAGGAAGTTAAATAGTTATAAGCAAAAATGCATATTGCAGAGATAAAACCGTTTTCCCAAAATAGTCAATATGCTTTGATTTTTCCTAACATAACCGGTTAAAGTCTTACAGCAGGCATGTCCAACCTGCGGCCTAGAACCGCAAGCAATGTGGCCCACTGCCACTTAACAATTTTTTTATTTGCTGGGGAGGAAGGAAGTCGGGTCGGGGGCACGGCCACAGCAGCTTTCAACTGTAGGCAGAGGCTGCCTTGGAGGGGAGGGGGGGGGGACTATGTTCAGTGTTTTTGACTCCTACCACCATGACCACTTCAAATCACTGAACGGTCATGGTGGTTAGAGTGTTCCTTTATTATCTCTCAGAAGAAGTAAACCTCTGTATACAGATTCCATTTAATTTGATCATCCTCTAGTTGTGTTAAATTAGTGCAGGGGGTGCGGCGGCACGGGAAGGGCGCGGCAGCATTTTATTACTTATATACCTTAACTATAGTATATATTTTATATGCGGCCCACAAAAATTTCTCTACACTCAATGTGGCCCAGAGAAGCCAAAAGGTTGGACACCCATGTCTTACAGTATTATAACTATATGAGTTTATTAACCACTTGCCGACCGCCGCACGCCGATCTACGTCGGCGGTCAGCCCCTCACAGGCAAAGTGACGTAGGGCTACGTCACTAGCTTGTGAGGGTCTAGGGAGCGAGCGCGCGCCACCGGAGGCGCGCTCCCTCTCCCGCGTGGTCACGGACCCCCCCGCGCATGTGACCGGCGGACCCGATGTCCGCCGGCCACTCTGCGATCGGCGGGGGAGAGGGAGAAAGTCAGGCAGCTTGTGTAAACAAGCTGCCTGTCATTCTCCCCTCTGTATGAGAGCTGATCATATGGATCTACTATGTAGATCCGTTGATCACTCTGCATACAGCTGAAGCCACAGCCAATCACAGTAAGAATCACGCCCCTAGGGACACACACAGCCCCTCCCTCTCAAATAAAGTTAACCCCTTCACTACCAGTGTATTTTTACAGTAACAGTGCATATATATATAGCACTGATTACTGTAGAAATGTCACTGGTAACCCCAAAAGTGTCAAAAATGTCAGTCAAGGGTCCGATCTGTCCGCCCCAATGTCGCAGTACCGCTAAAAAAATCGCAGATCGCCGCCATTACGCGTTAAAAAAAAACAACAAAAATGACAAAAATCTTTCCCTTAGTCAGTAAACGCAATAACTTTTGCACAAACCAATCAAAATACGCTTTTTGCGTTTTTTTTTACCAAACATAGGTAGCATAAAACATATTGGCCGAAAATGTTAAAAAATTTTGATTTTTACATTTTTTTTGGGGGGAATTTCATATAAAAAAAAGGGAAAAATATTGCTATTTTTGCAAAATTGACGCTCTTTTTTTGTTTATAGCGCGTGATCAAAAAATCGCACAGGTGATCAAATACCGCCAAAAGAAAGCTCTGTTTGTGGGAAAAAAAGGACGCCAAATTCGTTTAGGTACAGCGTCGCACGACCGCGCAATTGTCCGTTAAAGTCACACAGTGCCGAATCGCAAAATACCCCCTGGTCGTTTAGCAGCCAAATCCTCCGGGGCTTAAGTGGTTAATATAGTATTTTTTTATATTTATAGATAGAGCATAAAAACTTCTTTCACTCCATAATAACATAAGCACCATGAAACACATATATTACATCACGCAGTACTGGATATAATGCATGTCTTCATACCTATTCTAATATAGTCATCAATATAAGCAGTATTCCGACAATAGATGTCAGTGTGACTGATTGCTTATAGGCTGTTATAGGGCTCACAGTTTTGCACACCGTCTGTGTTCCCTGACAAGCACATATACACATCAGCACATTTCGCAGCAACAAATATTTATTTGGAAATCACATCTATATAACCCATTCACTTCCAGTTCCATAAAGACAATATTGACTTTTGGTTGAATGAATGTTGTGTATTTCTTTTTGGAGCTGTGCAATACAAATATTAGCCCTTTGAAGAACCCCATCATCTCCTGGCCTGTGACTGTGTATATAACCTTTAGAAATCATTGTTGAGTCACGGAGTACAGTTTGTGACATGTACCACTCTCTTAGACCTTAGGGTTATTAAGCCAGCATGGTGTCAAGAAAACAGGTGGAAATCGAACATTCATTACCCGAATCCATCCAGAACTCTTAATAACTCATCAGGCTTTTTCAGCAATATTGCACAGCAGGTACGTACTGTTATTTATTTTATTGTTTAATTTTCACCCAAACATACTTAATGCCTTCTAAGTAATGAAGCCATTTGCCAAAGTACCTTTCTGCTTTTATTAAAGGGTGAAGGGTAGAAATAGAAATAGAAGCAGCCTTGTTTTTGAAGGTCCGTGCTTCTTCAGAAGTGCATGATCCTGAATCCTTTTTTTTTCCCTTTTTTTTTAAGTGAGTTGCTGACCTAGAACAAGCATGTAGCCAGTGAACTCTCAGGATACCCTTAAGCCCTTGTTCACATTGAATGCGGCTTTGAAATCGTATGACTTCATCTGAAATTTCACAATTTTAACCAGTTTACGACTTCCCGCCGCAGATGTACTGCGACAGGCAGCCGCTCCTGGGCGAATCTCTGTACATGTACGGCGCTCGCTCTCGGGAGTCTAGGAGGCGAATGCGCGCTGCGCGCTCCCACCCCCGCTCGTGAGCAGGGAAGCCGATGCGTGTGTCAGGCGGCTCCAATTGCCGCCTGACACCCGCGATCGTTCCCCGCTGAGAGAGAAGGACGGTCGGCTGTTGTAAACACAGCTGACCGTCCTTCTCCCTGGGTTGATCACAGAGCTAATGTGATCCTGCTACATAGGATCAAATGTCTCTATGGTCATTTCACAAGCCACGCCCCCCCACACAGTTAGAATCACTCCCCTAGGCTCACATTTAACCCCTTGATCACCCACAGGGTTAACCCCTTCCCTGCCAATGGCATTATTACAGTAACAGTGCATATTTTTAGCACTGATCACTGTAGTAATGTCACTGGTACCCCCAAAAGTGTCAAAAATGTCAGTTAGGGGTCAGTTGCTGACAGTGGGGATAATAATGCCCCAAGGGCAGAATAAAAGTAAGCAAAGGGCCACATACGGCCCCCGTGCCTCAGTTTGAAGACCACTGCACTAGAGGAAAACAGAGATTCCTGTTTCTGCTTAGCAGAAAAAAAAAAGATCTCCATCTTCCTGTAACAGAACGGCCGTCTGCCTTGTTTACATAGGCAAACCACTGTTCTGCCTCTCCTCCAAACGATCGGTGGGTCCCGGCGGCCATCGCGACCACTGGACCCGCTGATTGGCTCCCACTGTGTCCAATCACAGCAGGAGCGGGTCGCCAGTGGTGAGCGCATGCCCCAGACCCAGAGCACGAGCTGACGTTGGTTCACACAGAAGGGCCGCCCTGCCATAGTATATCTGCGTGGAGCGGTCTTCAAGTGCTTAAAGATATCCACAAGAAATTCTACAATGAATTTATACAAGTCATCTCATAGGGAGAAAAGACTTGTGGGTAGCTTGCCATGATTACATCAGTGTTAGTAAAAATATTTTCATCGTAGTTTTCGTCAGCTGCATGTTTTCAGTGATGAAAACTAAATGAAAACAAACTGCAGTTTCAATTTAGATGACTTTGGATGGGTTCACACTAATGGGATGGCAGACATCGCATGTGATTCGCACTGCATTGCTGTGCGCATTACATGTGGTGTCTATGCAATGCAAATTCAGCCATACAGTTTGTATGGCTGAAATCGCACTGCAATTGGACCAAAATAGTGCAAGACCTTTTTTGGTCCACACTGGAATCGGATCCGATTACCGTCCAATTCCACAGTTTGCACTGAGTACGGCAAACCAATTTAGGGGTGTAATTTCCTTTACATTGACACCCGCAGCATAAGTGTGAACCCAGCCTAAAATACGACAAAGCCCTCATTCACATTGGAGTGACTTGTCATGCGATTTGTCAGGTCAAATCGCATGACAAGTCGCATACTATTGCCGGAAAACGCACTATATACACATACTTTAAATTGGTGCAACCCCGACTTTGCAGCGCCGCATCGATTTGAAAAAGTAGTACATGCATTACTTTTGGTGATTTCAGTTGCGACTTGAATAGACATCTGTGCATGAAGCCGTACAGATGTCTTCAAAGTCACACCCGAAGTCAAACTGAGATGCTGCTTTGAAATTGTGCGATTTCAGATGAAGTTGCATAATTTCGAAGCCACAGTCAATGTGAACGGGGGCTAAAAGTAAAATGGCATTTTAGTCAAAAGGCTGACGAAATATAACAGTTGTCTATAAGCAATATTCTTATTAGTGTACAAAACTTTGTTCTATATAAAAAGATGTTACTTGATACTTGTTTTCATTATTCACAAAAAACTTTAACAGTTTTCTGTGAATAATGAAAACAAGTATCAAGTATCATCTTTTTAAAAAGAACAAGTTTTGTACACTAATAAGAATATTGCTTATAGACAACTGTCAAATTTCCATTTATATTTCGTTTTATATTTTAAAGTTGCATTTCTGTTTGTCATGAAGCAATATTTTTTGTTTGTTTTTGATACTGGAGATTTTAGTCAACTAAAATACAACTAAAACAATTCAGATGACTAAAATAGGACTAAAACTCAAATGGCATTTTAGTCAAAAAGCTGACCAAAATTAAATTGAAATTTGACAGTGGTCACTAAGCAATATTCTTATTAGTGTACAAAACTTTGTTCTATTTAAAAGATGGTACTTGATACTTGTTTTCATTATCCACAGAAAACTGTTAAAGTTTTTACATTCAGGTAATATGTGTAATGCCATTACAACCAATAGAGTTTACAGTTGTTTTATATTTTAAAGTTGCATTTCTGTTTATCATAAAGCAATATTTTTTATTTGTTTAGGATTCTGGAGATTTTAGTCAACTAACATACAATTAAACAATTCAGATGACTAAAATAGGACTAAAACTAAAATGGCATTTTAGTCAAAACACTATGACTATAATGAAATTGAAATTTGACGTCAGAATTAAAACTGGATTACATGGAAGACATAAAAAAGAACTTTACATAAAATGTTGTATTTTCAAACACGGTATTGGAGAAAAAAAGGGCATAAAACATAAACCCTTGCCATAGTCACTACAGAGAGTAAAAACTTATTGCACATAGCATGAAGCTATAAAGAATGCATTGTTCTTTGTGTATCACAAATGTCATGATTGCTATTGAGAAAGATACCAGAGAATTAATTCATGCGTGAGCAACTGACTTACCATGGCATGTTTTTAAAAGTATAGACTTCCAGACCCATATCTCTATAATAATTCAGCCAGGGTTGCCAGGATTTTCGGAAGGTCTAGTTCAAGATTTGTAACACAGATCATTAATGAGTAGTACTTTTTAACCACTTTACCACTAGAGCATTTTGCTGTCTTACGTCTGGGCCACTTTTTGCGATTCGGCGCTGTGCGACTCTAACTGACAATTGCGTGGTCATGCAACGCCGTACCCAAATGAAATGTACGTCCTTTTTTTCCCATAAACAGAGCTTTCTTTTGGCGGTATTTGATCACCTGTGTGATTTTTACTTTTTGCGCTATAAGCAAAGAAAGAGCGTTTATTTTGAAAAAATAACAATATTTTTAACATTTTTTTTATATGAAATTCCCCCCAAAAAAGATGTAAAAACCAATTTTTTTTTAATTTTTGGCCAATTTGTTTTCTGCTACCCATGTTTGGTAAAAAAAATCGCAATAAGCGTATTTTGATTGGTTTGCGCAAAAGTTATTGGGTTACTAACTAAGGGAAAGATTTCTGTCATTTTTGGTGGTTTTTTTTTTAACGAGTAATGGCGGCGATCTGCAATTTTTTTTGCGGGACTGCGACATTGCGGCGGACAGATCGGACCCTTGACTGACATTTTTGACACTTTTGGGGGTACCAGTGACATTACTGCAGTAATCAGTGCTATAAATATGCACTGTTACTGTAAAAATGACACTGGCAGGGAAGGGGTTAATTTTATTGGAGAGGGAGGGGTTAATGTATGCCTGGTGCTTACTAATGTGTGGGGGGGGAGGTGACTGAGTGAGCCAGGGACGGATCGGATGTTCAGCTATGCTGAACACTCCGATTTGTCACTCCCTGTCACTTAGGAGATCCGCCCGCTCTGTTTACACAGGCGGGCGGATCTCCAAACTGGATTCCCCGATGATCGGGGCAGAGCAGCGGCGATCGCCGCCGCTCCTCCCCTGGCCCGACTCCGCTGTGAATGAAAACAACGGGAGCGCGCCTCCGGCGGCGCGCGAGCGCTGCCTACAGGGGGAGGAGTCCAGCGACGTAGGGTTCACTGCTAGCTTCTGAGCAAACTGTGCTGGGGGACTTCCGTTCTTTGAACCTTTCTAGGGATTATGCAATACCCGTGCAGGTTCTTATTAGAAATGTTTATTACTGTGGTTAGACAACTTTGCATCACATTAACCACTTGCCGACCACCCGATGCAGTTTTACTGCCGCAGGCTGGCTCGGCTGCGCGAACTGGCATAGTACTACATCGGTCTAGTGCGTGGTGCTGGGGGGCGAGCGTGCGCTGCCGACAGCGTGCTCTCGCCCCCACTGGGCAGCGGGGATGCCGATGCACGGGGCCAGCGGCTGCGATTGCCGCCGGCCACCCGCGATCACTCCCCGCTGAGAGAGAACGGTCGGCTGTTGTAAACACAACGACCGTTCTTCTCTCTGAAAATGATCATAGAGCCCCTGTGATCCTTCTATATAGGATCAAAGGTCTCTGTGGTCATTTCAGAAGCCCCCCCCCCCACAGTTAGTAAACACTCCTCTAGGCTTACATTTAATCCCTTGATCACCCACTTCCCTGCCAATGTCATTATTACAGTAACAATGCATATTTTTAGCACTGATTACTGTAGTACCCTGGTCCCCCCAAAAGTATCAAAAATGTCAGTTAGGAGTCCGATCTGTCCGCCGCAATGTTGCGGTTCTGCTAAAAATCACAGATCTCCGCCATTACTAGTAAAAAATAAATAAATAAATAAATAAAAATTACATAAATCTCTTCCCTAGTTTGTAGACGCCATACCTTTGGCGCAAACCAATCAAAATAAGCTTATTGCGATTTTTTTTACCAAAAATATGTAGCAGAAAACAATTTTGCCTAAAAGGATATAAAATTTTGATTTTTAATTTTTCTTTTTTTTTGAGAATTTTATATAGCAAAATTTGAAAAATAACACCATTTTGTAAATACACAATCTCAATGATTAAGGGTGTATGACTTTGTTTTGATTTTCTCATAACCAGGGATGACCAAAGTTAAAAGCTTTTATTGCCCTAAACATTTAGCAAAAATCTGGAGAATTTAGCAAATTTACACCATTTTGGTGCATTGCATTGATATAAGTTGGGAGGACACAATCATGCCTTTGCTGGTTTTTAAAGAGACCCTGTCACATAATTGACAGTGTTGAAGAAAGCACATACCTGTAAAAATATAGAAATACTTAACTTTCCTGCCACCTGGGCTGCTAAACTCCATCTATTGGTGAGAAATGGTCTCCCAAAGTCCAATGGAAATCCAACATGAGTCACTTACAGGTTCACTTCACTTTCTATAGTTAGGCAGATTTGTAGTGTGGAAGTACTGGTTTTCCAGATTGCTTTAGGGGTTGATTTCTTAGCTGCAGAGATCAGTGGCACGGGCTACAGAAAAGCACATTCCTGACAGACTCCATGGCAGCATACGTATCGGGTTTGGCCCCGCCTCCAAACCTTCCCATAGGACCTCACTCCCATAAATCTTTGCTCCTGTTCAGCACACGTGTTCTTTTTTTGTCCTCCAAAGGGATTACCTGATATCCTACCTGAAGATGGATTCCGGGTGATGGATGGCTCTACCAGTCGGGTATGGAGCTCTCCAATAAGCCCCAGCTGCTGCGGGGTATGGAGTAGGGGCGAAGATGTAGCAGCCTTGGCCAAAAAGCCCAGCTGCTGCGGGTGGCCGGTACCCTTGAAGAGATAAGTCCGGTGTGCATCCATCCCTGGTGGTCTGCGGTTCGTGAGTAACACTCCATGGCAGCTATTTTATATGCTTAATTACTTATGTATTGCCTGGTTTTTGTGTATTCGTCTCTTACCTGGTCTTTCCTGCCTTCCCTGGTGGCTAGTGGTCCGGGGCCGATCAGCGGTTCACTTCCTGACCGGCCGCCGGTGCGGTACGCTACTGCGCATGTGCGGCGCCTCGAGAACGAGGCTTGGCTCTCGCGCGTGCGCAGTAGGAGCTCGGTGCATGCGCAGTGAGTCGGCGTCGGTGGCGATCGCTGATGACGTCACCAGGCGCCATATTTAAACCCCAGAACTGTCAGCAGTGTTGTGTTTATACACACTGCTGATACTGGGCATTCTATACTCCGCAACCGATCGGTTTTTGGACGCCTGCTGTTCGCTGCCGCTCTGCCTGCTAACCTCTGGTTCTTGGTGAGTACTGGCCCCAGTTTGGGAGCGCCCCCCCTCTCCCCCCCTCCTCTTTTGCTGGTTTTCTGACATTGCTGTCCGGCTCATTCTTGTAGGTCAGCAACAGAATGGAAGCTACTTTGCCCTCCGGTGGTCAGCCCGCCCCTAACAGGTATTGGGGGCTTCTTGGTGGGGGTGTGGGTTATAGGGGGTGGGGGTAGGAACTCAAGTGTTCCTAGCTTCCTGTTTGTTTTTTCTTGTTTCCGTTGTTTACAGCCCTCCTCGTTCAGAGACTAGACACTCTTCTCAAAGAAGTGAAAGACGTTCGAGTTCTCGCCACCGGCACTCTACAGGAAAATCCCGTTCGGGTTCCCATCATCCTAAAGCGTCCACTTCAGCCAGCCACGCACGGAGACCTGACAAAGCAGGTTGCAAAGGCTGTGGCGCTAGTGTCCCAGAGAGGAAGTTTTTCTGTGACAGATGTTTCTCCCAGGCTGCGGGAGAGAGGGATACCTCTGATCAACGCATTGAGGCTTTGGTTAAGAGAGTAGTAAAGGACTCTTTGGCTGAAATGGGTGTCAGTCGTTCTCAAGACACTGCAACGGCTTCCCCAAGCCCTTCCCCTGTAGCACTTCAAGTACAGGAAGATTTCGAGTCGGCCCAGACAAGCCATCAGTCGGTGCTCTTGTCAGGTAGCGACTCTGAAGATGAGGATCCCTGCCTGGGTTTCGAATATGCTTTGGTGCCTTCCCTAGTTAAAGCGGTCAGGGAGACTTTAAACTGGGAAGAGTCAGCTGTTCCCCCTCCCAAGCAAAAGAAGTACTTTAAACAGCTCAACAAGGAGCGGGTTAATTTTCCCTTTCTGGGAGAGTTGGGAGAAATTATTTCGGAGGAGTGGAGAAAGGTGGAACGTAAGAATTCCTTAGTATCTAAGATGGCGAAACTTTACCCCTTCAAAGAGGATGATGTGAAACATCTTGAGTCTCCTCCGCTAG
Organism: Pelophylax lessonae; assembly: GCF_965119305.1. Taxonomy (NCBI): domain Eukaryota; kingdom Metazoa; phylum Chordata; class Amphibia; order Anura; family Ranidae; genus Pelophylax; species Pelophylax lessonae. The sequence continues at coordinate 662,854,405 of NC_138768.1, read as the reverse complement.
TTGACGCAGCAGTCATGAGACTGGTCAAGCATGTGACCCTTCCTTTAGAAGATACGGTCTCATTTAAAGACCCGTTGGACCGAAGGATGGACTCCGATTTGAAGAGAATCTATCTCACAGCAGGTATGGCCTGCAAGCCAGTCCTGGCTTTAGCCGCTCTATCCAAGGCCATGGAGTCTTGGGCTGATGTGGTAGACGAATCGGTCAGATCGGTGTCGGAGGAGGTGGCCAGAAGCGCTCCAATCCAGGAGCTTAGACTGGGCTCGTCGTTCCTTGGGGAGGCTTCCATAGACCTGATCCGTCTATTGGCAAGGGTTATGCTGTCCTCGGTCACAGCTAAGAGAGCTCTTTGGCTCCGCCCTTGGGTTGCGGATCCGGCATCAAAGCAAGTTTGGTGCCGTATTCCCTTTGAGGGGTCCTCCCTTTTCGGGAATAAACTTGACGAGGCCATAACCTGGGCTACGGGCGGTAAGTCTGGGTTTCTTCCCCAGGATCGGCGCCAGTTCAACGTCAAGAAAGGACAGCCTACCAGAAAATTTGTTCCTGACCGGGCCAGGGAAGCTCATTCTTATAGACCTGGTCGGGAGTTCAACCGGAACTGGAGATCCAGACAGTCTTCCAGGAAGACGACAAAGAATGTCTCCTCGGGGGACCGTGAGCCCACTAAGTCCTTTTGAAGGTGGGCCCGCTCAGACATGTCGGGTGGGTGCACGTCTACGCTCCTTCCGGCATGTCTGGGCGGCTTCGATTCAGGACCCCTGGGCCGTCAGGACGGTGTCCTCAGGCCACAAGTGGGTCTTCAAGGAGAGGCCAGGCTCAAGGTTCCTGCCTACTGCCATACCATTCCTAGAAGAAAGGCGTCAGATTTTGTTTTCTTACGTTGAAGCTCTCATTGCTCAAGGGGCTGTCATCTCCGTTCCAGAGTCCGAGCGAGGCCAAGGAATATATTCTCCGCTCTTTCTGGTCCAAAAGAAGAACGGATCATGGAGACCAGTAATAGATTTGACCTTCTTGAACAAATTCATAAAAAAAGAAAGGTTCAAAATGGAGACCCTGTTGTCCATACAGCAGTCAGTCCAGCCGGCAGATTGGATGGTGTCCATCGACTTGAAAGACGCCTACTTTCATGTCCCTGTGGACGAAGATTTTCAAAGGTTTCTCCGGTTCGAAGTGGGAGGATTACATCTTCAATTTATCTGTCTCCCATTCGGGCTCTCAACATCTCCACTGACCTTTTCAAAAATCTTATTGGCCGTGGTAGCCCTACTGAGATTGAAAGGTATCCGACTTCACCATTATTTGGACGATCTCCTCCTGTTGTCCCAAGACAGAGACCAACTATTAGTTCATCTGGAGCAGGTCGTGTCCACTCTCCAGAAGTTTGGTTGGTTACTCAACAAGGAGAAGAGTCACCTGATTCCAACTCAGTCCCTGATCTACTTGGGCGCTCTGTTCGACACAGAGAAGGCGACTATCTCTCTTCCAGAGGAAAAAATAGGGACACTTCGAGACAGGATTCGCTTTGCCCTCTCATCCTCTCATCTTCAGGCACGTCAATGCCTGAAGGTGATCGGGACTATGGTCGCAGTAGTCCCCATGGTGAAGTGGGCCCTGTGGAGGATGAGACCCTTTCAGAAGGGATTCCTTCAGCAATGGGATACGTGGCATCTGGATCAACGCATCTTCTTAACCCCTTCAATGAGAGCGAGTCTCCCCTGGTGGTTGTGCAGAGACCACCTGCTGAACTGCCACTCTCTGAAGCCAGCTCCGTGGGTAGTGGTTACCTCGGACGCCAGCAACATAGGCTGGGGTGCCCACTGTCTGTCGGAGGTGGCACAGGGCAGGTGGGAGTTTTCCACTCGAGGAATAGTATCCAACATACTGGAACTCCGAGCAGCATTCCAAGCTCTTCGGGCATTTTCTCACCTGACAAAAGACCAACCTGTCATGCTGCGTCTGGACAACACCTCAGCAGTGGCATACATCAGGAAGCAAGGGGGAACACGCAGCTGGTCCCTATTGAGGGAAGTGGAGCCGATTATATCCTGGGCACAGAGAAATCTCTCGAATCTTTCAGCGGTTTATGTTCCAGGAGTCCAGAATGTCAAAGCAGACTTCCTGTCCAGAGTGGACCTGGACAACAATGAGTGGTCCCTTCACAAGGAAACGTTCGACTGGATCCTAACATTGGGGTTCTCTCCAGAGGTAGACCTCTTCGCCTCCCCCTGCAATCACAAACTGCTGAAGTACTATTCAAGATTCAGAGATCCACAAGCATCAGGGATGGATGCACTCTCGGATCAGTGGAGATTCCACAGTGCATACGCCTTCCCACCAATTCCGATTGTGTTACAGTTTCTTCGGAGACTCAGGTCGGAGCCAGTGGAGGTAGTGGGGGTGATTCCCTTCTGGCCGAACAGGCCATGGTTTCCCCTTCTGACGCTACTCAGTGTCCGAGACCCAATCCCGCTACCCTTCAGACCGGATCTGTTGTCCCAGGGGTCTGTACTCCATCCGTGCCCAGACCGTCTACATCTCAGGGTCTGGATGTTGAGAGGAGGAGGTTACAGGCTTTAGGCTGTCCAGAAACGGCGATTTCTACATTGCTTAGTGCTAGAAGAAACTCAACGAACAGAGTTTATCAGAGAATCTGGGAAAAATTTTCTGCACAGTTGACTACAAGGCCTGATCCTCAATCTTCCATTAAGATCCAGGATGTATTGAGCTTTCTCCAATCAGGATTGGACTTGCCTCTATCAGTGAGTTCGCTCAGAGTCCAGGTCTCGGCTATTTCCGCTTTTACAGGGATCTCCTGGGCCACTCATGCCTTAATTCGTCAATTCTTCCAAGGAGCAGTGAGAATCAGACCTCAGAGAGAACCCAGGTTTCCCAAGTGGGATCTGCCTCTAGTTCTGGATTTCCTGGCGGGTCAGATTCAAGACATGTCTGATTCCTTGACCATAAGAGAGCTTACCCTGATAACAGTGTTTCTGGTAGCTGTAACCTCAGCAAAAAGAGTGTCGGAAATTGGGTCCTTTGGGACACAAGAGCCTTTCTTAACATTTTTTCCTGACAGAGTGGTGCTCATTCCCATGCTGGATGCGAGACCAAAAAGGACTTCTGTCTTCCATGAAAACATAGAAACAGTGTTACCAACCTTTAGACAGGAAGAGGAAGAATCTTTGGTTCATCCGCTGGATGTTGGAAAGTGTATTAAGAAATATTTAGATGCCACTTCCTCTTTCAGAAAATCAGAACATCTTTTTGTTACCTTCTATGGAAAAAACAAAGGTTCAAGAGCCTCGACGAGATCCATTTCCTCTTGGATCATCCAGACCATCCAGTGGGCTTATAGGGCTAAGGGCTTGACCCCTCCAGCAGTAGTTACAGCTCATTCGACGCGGAGCATCTCTACCTCCTGGGCAGTATCCAGACATGTGGCTCCTGAAGTCATCTGCAGAGCAGCGTCGTGGTCCTCTATTAACACTTTTTTATCCCATTACTGTGTTGAGCCAGCGGCTCTTTCATCTGTGAATTTTGGTTTGCAAGTCCTGTCTGTTTGACAAAATGCATTAAACTTTTCTGTTCAGCACCTGCCCACCCTGTGTGTACGGCGAGTTATTTCCCGATACGTATGCTGCCATGGAGTCTGTCAGGAAAACGGAAAATTTATATCGGATGCTTACCGTAATTTTCCTTACATCAACTAGCAGACCCCATGGGGGTAGTGCTACATGAAGATCCAGGGAACAAAAATTATGTGTGTGTACACATTAATCAATGAACATTTGCTCACCTATGTTTTAAGGAGGTGCAGACAAATCCTCTTTTATTTTAAATTCAGAAGTTCAATGAACAAGGAAAGTGGCACTCATTATAGTGTATTGTAGGACCCACTTACACTTTACACTCTGTCCTAAAGGTAGTCTGACTACTGAGACCTGTGTGAGTATAAAACAATTACCCAAGTACAGAACACTAACTGCAATACATGCATTTGTTTTATCATAAATATATACAACTGCTGCTGAAGTAATTAACCAATTCTGCTCTAGAGCAATTTTTTTAAACTCTTTTAAACACATGTAAACATCTGCATTTTTGGCAATAACATTATTTAAAACCCCCAGAACACTATGCATTTTCTGAAAAAATGAGGCAGTGTAGAATAAAAAGATAGCAGTTGCAATATATTATATTGCACAATATTTGCGCGGCTGTTTATCAAATGCATATTTTCAGTGTAACACCCTCCTAGGTAGGTGCTAGAGAGAGATTGCCAGGTAAATTTATGTTGCTCTCTGCCTACCAGAGAGAATAATCTATCAGTGAGGTCTGCTCCTGGTGCTCAGGTGCAGCTCAACTTGTCTAAAACATTTCACACTGGTCCAATAGGGAGGCATATTGGACAGTGGGAGGAAACCTGACAAGGGAGTGCACAGGCATTTGTTACAGCCCTGGTGATTGGCAGAGGAAAATGCCTTGGTGCATGCTGTGATACTGTATAAATGCCAAGAGCACAGATGCTCTTAGTCTTTCAGCTAGAGCGGGATCCCAAAGGGAGGGGGCGGCTGCCCCTCCTCTGTAGAAGCTGCCATGTAGTCTCAGGTGGTTGACCTGAGTGACTGAGAGCCAGAGAATAGCTGAACCCAGAGGTCCTGCAGAACTGACTGGAAGGGAGACACTGGAAAGGATCTGATTCTGCCTACAGTGAGTATAGATCTGTGTCATGGGGCTTGTCCTGTGATGGCCACCCCTTCTGCTAGAAGAGTCAGTGGATGGGTGTTAGCAAAGGGGATGCTAGAGAGTGTCCTGAAGATAATGTAGTTGCATCAAGTCTGCTGCTATATAGAACAAGAGGACTTAATTCTTCCATACAAGTGGAAGTATGGTCAAAGCAATGTGTCTGCTTCCACAAATAACCTGGTGAGGCCAAGTGAGAATTGGCCTTACCTACTGTGAATAGTTCAAGTTGGAGCATCCCTCTATTCCTTTCTCCCACCCAAGTTCCACAAAAAAAATATAAAACCAGATCCCCATGGACTGTTTATTGAGTAACGAGCAACTGGGAGTAAGGAGGGATGTGTGAAAAATCCCCTAGTGACTGTCTGCAGTTAATCAGAGGAAGACCTAAGAAGTCATCACACAGCAAGCCCTATGGGGACAGTGCGGAATCAGGAAACAATAAAGTAAAATAAAATGCATTTTAGTGCACATAAACACAATATAATATCCAATTTTTTTGGTAAAATAAAAAAGATGTGGTTGTGTCGAGTAAATAGATACCAAACATGCCAAGTCTTAAAAATGCATGCGCCTGTAATATCGGGAAAACGAATACGCATAAATCTCCATACGCAAAGCTTTAAAAGTCTTTACAGCTCATCAGTTTACAGGTAACTGTGACTTCTGGTGCTAGAGCTTAGGGATGGGCCGAACATTCCCCTGTTCAGTTCGCAGCAGAATTCCCGAACAGGGGAAATGTTTGAACCTGAATGGCGAACCCTATTGAAGTCTATGGGAGCCAAACAGGAAAGAAAAATACCCATTTTGAAGGCTTATAGGCAAGTAATTGGACATAAAAGGGGTATGGGGGTCTGCGTACTGCCCTGGGGGACATGTATTAATATATATATATATATATATATATATATATATATATAATATATATATTTTTTTTTTTTTTTTTTAACCACTTCCATACAGAGCAGTTTGACACCCTTCCTGCCCAGACCAATTTTCAGCTTTCAGCACTCTCACACTTTGAATGACAATTGCTCAGTCATGCTACACTGTAACCAAACAAATTTTTTATCATTTTTTTCACACAAATAGAGCTTTCTTTTGGTGGTATTTGATCACAACTGGGGTTTTTTTTTTCGTGATATATGCAAAAAAAGAGCAAAAATTTAAAAAAAAACACTTTTTTTTAGTTTCAATTATAAAATTTTGCAAAAAATTAATTTTTCTTCATACATTTGGGCCAAAATGTATACTGCTACATGTCTCTGGTAAAATTAACCCAAATTAGTGTATATTATTTAGTCTGTGTGAAAGTTATTGAGTCTAGAAGCTATGGTACCAATTACTGAAAATTGATCACACCAGAAGTACTGACTGCCTATCTCCTTTCTTGAGGCCCTGAAATGTCAGGACAGTACAAATACCGCCCAAATGACCCCTTTTTGTAAAGTAGACAGTCCAAGGTATTTAGTAAGAGGCATGGTGGGTTTTTTGAAGTTGTAATTTTTTCCCACAATTCTTGGGAAAATGAAGAATGTATAAATGCCAAGAGCACAGATGCTCTTAGTCTTTCAGCTAGAGCGGGATCCCAAAGGGAGGGGGCGGCTGCCCCTCCTCTGTAGAAGCTGCCATGTAGTCTCAGGTGGTTGACCTGAGTGACTGAGAGCCAGAGAATAGCTGAACCCAGAGGTCCTGCAGAACTGACTGGAAGGGAGACACTGGAAAGGATCTGATTCTGCCTACAGTGAGTATAGATCTGTGTCATGGGGCTTGTCCTGTGATGGCCACCCCTTCTGCTAGAAGAGTCAGTGGATGGGTGTTAGCAAAGGGGATGCTAGAGAGTGTCCTGAAGATAATGTAGTTGCATCAAGTCTGCGGCTATATAGAACAAGAGGACTTAATTCTTCCATACAAGTGGAAGTATGGTCAAAGCAATGTGTCTGCTTCCACAAATAACCTGGTGAGGCCAAGTGAGAATTGGCCTTACCTACTGTGAATAGTTCAAGTTGGAGCATCCCTCTATTCCTTTCTCCCACCCAAGTTCCACAAAAAAAATATAAAACCAGATCCCCATGGACTGTTTATTGAGTAACGAGCAACTGGGAGTAAGGAGGGATGTGTGAAAAATCCCCTAGTGACTGTCTGCAGTTAATCAGAGGAAGACCTAAGAAGTCATCACACAGCAAGCCCTATGGGGACAGTGCGGAATCAGGAAACAATAAAGTAAAATAAAATGCATTTTAGTGCACATAAACACAATATAATATCCAATTTTTTTGGTAAAATAAAAAAGATGTGGTTGTGTCGAGTAAATAGATACCAAACATGCCAAGTCTTAAAAATGCATGCGCCTGTAATATCGGGAAAACGAATACGCATAAATCTCCATACGCAAAGCTTTAAAAGTCTTTACAGCTCATCAGTTTACAGGTAACTGTGACTTCTGGTGCTAGAGCTTAGGGATGGGCCGAACATTCCCCTGTTCAGTTCGCAGCAGAATTCCCGAACAGGGGAAATGTTTGAACCTGAATGGCGAACCCTATTGAAGTCTATGGGAGCCAAACAGGAAAGAAAAATACCCATTTTGAAGGCTTATAGGCAAGTAATTGGACATAAAAGGGGTATGGGGGTCTGCGTACTGCCCTGGGGGACATGTATTAATATATATATATATATATATATATAATATATATATATATATATATATATATATATATATATATATATTTTTTTTTTAACCACTTCCATACAGAGCAGTTTGACACCCTTCCTGCCCAGACCAATTTTCAGCTTTCAGCACTCTCACACTTTGAATGACAATTGCTCAGTCATGCTACACTGTAACCAAACAAATTTTTTATCATTTTTTTCACACAAATAGAGCTTTCTTTTGGTGGTATTTGATCACAACTGGGGTTTTTTTTTTCGTGATATATGCAAAAAAAGAGCAAAAATTTTGAAAAAAAAACACTTTTTTTTAGTTTCAATTATAAAATTTTGCAAAAAATTAGTTTTTCTTCATACATTTGGGCCAAAATGTATACTGCTACATGTCTCTGGTAAAATTAACCCAAATTAGTGTATATTATTTAGTCTGTGTGAAAGTTATTGAGTCTAGAAGCTATGGTACCAATTACTGAAAATTGATCACACCAGAAGTACTGACTGCCTATCTCCTTTCTTGAGGCCCTGAAATGTCAGGACAGTACAAATACCGCCCAAATGACCCCTTTTTGTAAAGTAGACAGTCCAAGGTATTTAGTAAGAGGCATGGTGGGTTTTTTGAAGTTGTAATTTTTTCCCACAATTCTTGGGAAAATGAAGAAAAAAAATTTTTTTTCTTTTTTTTCCCACAAAGTTGTCAATTTATAAGCTATTTCTAACACATAGCATGTACACAGCAAAAATTACACCCAAAAATACATTCTGCTACTCCTTCCGAGTATGGCGATACCACATGTGTGAGACTTTTACACAGCCTGGCCACAAAAAGATACTCCACGTCCAAGAAGCACCTTCAGGCGTTCTAGGAGCATAAATACACATAAAACTTTCTTACTACCTATCACACTTTTCAAGGCCCTAGAGCACCAATACAATGGAAAAGTCCACAAAATGACCCCATTTTGGAAAGAAAACACTCCAACGTATATTCTATGAGGCATTATGGGTCCTTTGAACATGTCATTTTTTTCCACAGGTTTTTGGAAAATGTGGGAAAAAAATGAAAACTTTTTTTTTTACACAAAGTTGTCAATTTATAGGATATTCCTAACACATAGCATGTACACAGCAAAAATGACACCCCAAAATTCATTCTGCCACTCCTCCTGAGTATGGCAATACCACATGTGTGAGACTTTTTCACAGTCTAGCCATATAGAGGGGCCTAACATCCAAGGAGCATCATTATGCATCCTAGCCACTTGCCTAGGCCTATTTTTGACATTTGGTGTTTACAAGCTAAAATCAGTTGTTTTGCTAGAAAACTGCTTAGAACCCCCAAACATTATATATATTTTTTTTAGCAGTGACCCTAGAGATTAAAATGGAGATTATTGCAATATTTTTTATCACACCGTATTTGCGCAGCGGTCTTCCAAACGCAATTTTTTTGGAAAAAATTCACTTTTTTTAATTAAAAAATAAGAAACCAGTAAAGTTAGCCCAATTTTTTTCCATAATGTGAAAGATAATGTTACGCCGAGTAAATAGATACCCAACATGTCATGTTTCAAAATTGCGCACGCTCACGGAATGGCGACAAACTTTGGTACTTAAAAATCCCCATAGGCGACAATTTAAAAATTTCTACAGGTTGCCATCCTTGAGTTACAGAGGAGGTCTAGGGCTCAAATTATTCCCCTTGCTCTAACGATCGCGGCAATACCTCACATGTGTGGTTTGAACACCGTTTACATATGTGGGCGGGGTTTCCGTATGCGTCGCTTCTGCGCGCGAGCTAACGGGGACAGGGAGCTTTAATTTTTTTTTTTTTTTAATATTTATTTTATTTATTATTTTTTATTTTTACACCGTTTAACAAAAAAAAAAAAAAAAAAGGATCATTTTTATTTCTATTACAAGAAATGTAAACATTACTTGTAATAGAAAAAGGCACGACAGGACCTCTTTTTTGTGAGATCTGGGGTCAAAAAGTCCTCAGATCTCACAAGTACACTAAAAGATAGAAAGAAAAAAAAAAAAAAAAAATGATTATATAAAATGAAAAAAAAAAAAAAAGGACCTTTAAACCGGTTGCTAGGCAACAACATTTTCCGTAGCTCCGGTCCTCCAAGACCATAGAGTCAAGTGAGGGCAAGCTTGCCCTCACTCGACATCCTGTCTGTTAGGATCCAGGACCGGATCGTTTTCCCCGCTGCCGGCGGGTCCGGTAAGCGGGGAAAAGGACTGGACGCGGCGGGAGGGGGGGGGGCACCTCTTCCGCCATCCCAGAAGGGTGATCCCACGGCAAATCCGCCGCTGGGACCACCCTTATCGGAAAGCCAACCGTCCACCGTTTAAAAAAATACCAGGGTTATGGCAGCTATCTGCTGCCATAACACCGGTATTTAGGTTTAAACGGAGGACGTATATAAACCTTTTTGGACTTAGACATGGTGGCTGTATGAAGGGCGACAGGTACTCGGGTACTTTGTTGGGCAGGTGACAGGTACTCTGGTACTGATGAGCAGGTGGCAGGTACTCGGGTACTCCGATAGGCAGGTGACAGGTACTCGGGTACTCTGATGGGCAGGTGACAGGCAGGTGATAGGTACTGATGAGTAGTACTGATACTGATAGGTGATACTGATACGTGATAGGTACTGATGAGTACTGATGAGTAGTGATGGGTACTGATGAGCAGGCGGCAAGTACTCGGGTACTTCAGGCGTCAGGTACTCTGATGAGCAGGTGGAAGGTACTCGGGTACTCTGATGGGTAGGTGACAGGTACTCAGGTACTCTGATGACGGGTACTCCGTTGACAGGTACTCAAAGTACCCGAGTATCCGTCATCAGAGTACCCGAGTATCCGTCATCAGAGTACCCGAGTACCTGTCATCAGAGTACCCGAGTACCCGTCATCAGAGTACACGAGTACCCGTCATCAGAGTACCCGAGTACCCGTCATCAGAGTACCCGAGTACCTGTCATCAGAGTACCCAAGTACCTGTCATCAGAGTACCCGAGTACCCGTCATCAGAGTACCCGAGTACCTGTCATCAGAGTACCCGAGTACCTGTCATCAGAGTACCCAAGTACCTGTCATCAGAGTACCCGGGTACCTGTCATCAGAGTACCCGAGTACCTGTCATCAGAGTACCAGAGTACCCGTCATCAGAGTACCCGAGTACCCGTCATCAGAGTACCCGAGTACCTGTCATCAGAGTACCCGGGTACCTGTCATCAGAGTACCCGAGTACCCGTCATCAGAGTACCCGAGTACCTGTCTTTAGAGTACCCGAGTACCTGTCATCAGAGTACCCGAGTACCCGTCATCAGAGTACCCGAGTACCTGTCATCAGAGTACCCGAGTACCTGTCATCAGAGTACCCGAGTACCTGTCATCAGAGTACCTGATGGGCTGGTGACAGGTACTCGGGTACTTTGATGGGCTAGTGACAGGTGCTTTGATGGGCTAGTGACAGGTGCTCTTTATTGGGGGGGGGCAATCAGTGTGTTTGGGGTGCACTATGATTGGTAACTAGCTGTTACCACACTCTCTTCCTCACACAGGATCAGTGTGTGAGGAGGAGAACACGGTGACAGCTAGTTACCGTGTTCTCTGTTGACATTTGTGACCGGCTGTGATTGGACACAGTCGGTCACGTGGTAAAGAGCCAATTTCATTGGCTCTTTACCTAGATCGGGGATCGACTCTGTCCGAGGGACGAGCCTCGTCCCCGATCGCTGCTCTGCGCGCCCCCGGGGGCGCGCATTGCAGAGAGAATGAGCGGCTCGTGCTGGAGCCGCTCATGTGATCGGCTGTGATTGACACAGCTGATCACGTGGTAAACAGCCAATTTCTATTGGCTGTTTACCTTGATCAGGGATGGGCTATGTCCGAGGGACGAGCCTCACCCCCGATCGCCGCGCTGTGCGCCCCCGGGGGCGCGCAGTAGCAGCTAGAGCGGGCGGACGTCATATGACGCCCGCCCGGATCCGTACAACCACCATGCCGACGTCATATTACTATGACTCGGTATGGAAGTGGTTAAACAATCATTTTTGAAGGAGCTGTGATTTTAATTATGCTTAATGTGCAACAATAAAAATAAACATTCCTTTAAATATAGTGCCTGGGGGGTCCTCTTAATGTGCCTGTAAAGTGGCACACCTGTAGCATGCATAAAACATGCTATAGCAAAAATCCCATTTAAAATGACTTTCGGTTACAATTGCCGTCAACCGGCTTTTAAAAAATAAAGAAAAACCGACATGGGGTCCCTCCCAGTCCAATCCAAGCCCTTCGGGTCTGGTTTGGATTTTAAGGGGAACCCCATGCCAAAATTAAAAAAAAAAACAGAGTGGGGTCTCCCCAAAATTCATACCAGACCCTTAACTGAGAATGCCGCTGTCAGAGTAACCTGTGGGAGAAAGTGACGGGGAGCGCACCACGGAGGTTGCGAACCTAAAGGCTGACTGCTGAGGGTTTATGGTTCAGAGAAGCAGCTACACAAGGTAGCAGCCATGGTCCTGTACAGGGAGCTAGAGTAAAAGATTCCCCAGGGCACGGAGTCAAAGAGCCAGCAGGTTTTCACCAGAGCCTCTGATGGTGAGGATAGACCTGGCTGCAGCTGACTCCAGGTCGCGGCCCCAGGGTCTCCCAGCTCATGCTCACGGCTGGCTCTGGTGGATGGAGAGGAAGCAGCAGTACAGGGCCACAAGAGATAGTCAGGAGAACAAGCAAAAGGTCGGGGCAACAAGTGGACAGAGATGGTCAGAAGGACAATCCGAAGGTCGGGGCAACAAGCAGTCAGGGATGGTCAGGTGAACAAGCCAAAGTCCATTCACAGAGATCAAGTGTAGAGCACATGGCACGAAACACACAAGGAAGTCTTCACACAATTATTGCTCGGACAAGGCTGGCTTGCAGTGCATGGGTTACTATAGTGTTTCCTGTTAGAGGCTGGGTGGAGCCAAGCAGAGAGAAGATTACTTAAACACACAGGTGTGACAGCCCAGTCCCTAAAGCTGATACACAGACCAGAGAGGTAAGCAGACAGTCAGGACGTGAAACATTACTGCAGATTCATGAATGACAGCAGATGAGGAAAGCGGAGGGGAGGGGACTAGCAAGCACCCCCCCTCCTGAAACATACCAGGCCACATGCCCTAAACATGGGGGGGGGGTGGGTGATTCGAGGCAGGGGGGCTCTGCCCCCCCAACCCAAAGCACCTTGTCCCCATGTTGATGGAGACAAGGGCCTCTTCCTGGCAACCTGGGCTGTGGCTGTGGGGGTCTCGGGCGGGGGCTTATCGGAATCTGGAAGCCCCCCTTTAACATTGTACCCCTACCAATTCCCCAAAAAAGTGTAAAAAAATAAAAACCACAAGAAACAGTTTTTGAAAAGTCCTTTATTAGAAATAAAACAATAGTGACCCTCGATGTAATTCCATCGTCAACCACGACATCCGCCAGACCCAAAAAATAAAAAGAAATGAAAAACGCTCTCGCCCCTTGGGAGGCGGCCAGCCGTTTGCTTGCTCTGCACTTTGATAGTTCTGCTCTTGCCCATAGATAATTCTGCACCATATGATGCAGACGCTGCTGATGGTTGCTTAAACCTAACAGCCCTGGTCGCTGAGAACTAAAGAACTAATTAAAGGCAACAGTAAGCCGGCTGCCTTCTCCACCACTCTTCCTTTGACCGAATGAAGCCTCAGAAACAAGTTGTCCAGGAAATGGTAACCTCCTAGCGTCTGGAAAAAGTGTTTTCACATTTTTGTTCAAGGTATCCTTAAGAGGTTTCATCCTCTGCTCCCCCTGCGAAAGGCAGGATGAGCTCTGCAACTTTACCCTTGTAACTTGGATCAAGAAGGGTTGCCAACCAGTAATGATCCCCGAATCCTCAGGACCTTTCGCAGGCTTTGCAGAATCAGGGAGCCCATGCAGCATAAGTTTGAGGAGGCATGAGATTCTGAGTCCTCTAGGTCATTGAGGATGACATTGTCAGGAACCACCTCCTGCCAGCAACGTACAACTCCTGGGGTTTCTGGGGACTGAAAAACATCCCTTGAAGACTACTGTTGATCCTCTCCATGCAGCCACAATCCGCCTCTTCTTCCTCCTTTGTGTTTTGCAGCAAGAATGGTATCTGCACAAAGGGGCCTTGAGAGGAAAGGAAGTCCTAGTCTACCTTCCACTGTTCTGCCTCAAGTGCCCTGTCAATGATTCCATGAGGTGTGTGCTCCAGCATTACTAGAGGGATAGTGTCACTGATGCACGCATTGTCGCGGCTCAACATCCTTGTGGCCTCCTCAAACGGTAACAGGATAGTGCATGCATCCTTTATCAGCAGCCACTGGTGTGGCAAAAAGAAGCCAAGCTCCCCTGAGCCTGTCCTTGTGCCATACTAACACAGGTACTCATTGATGGCCCTCTGTTGCGTGTGCAGCCACTGCAGCATTGCCTATCAACCTGGTGGGCATGTCACAAATGAGGCAGTTGGTGGGCAGGTTGAATTCCTGTTGAATGTCAGCCAGCCAAACACTGGCCTTGCATGACCGCCGGAAATGGCCACAGACTTTCAAGACCACAAGATCTTTTAAGCCTGGGTACCTGTTCAATAAATGCTGCACCACCAAATTCAGGACATGTGCCAAGCATGGAACATGTGTCAAGTGTCCCTGTTGGAGGGCGGAGAAAAGTTTGGTACCATTGTTGCATACAACCATTCCTTGCTCAAGCTGCCGTGGCGTCAGAGCTAGAATGGCCTTACGTGAAAAGAAATGTATTTTTGGAACTGGCCACTGTGGTACAGCACATTCCGCAAATTCACAAAAGGGGGCAGAGTCTACCAGATGAAAAGGCAGCAGTTGTAGTGCTTGCAATTAGGCCATGCTAGCATTTAGACGCTGAGCATGTGGATGGCTGCGACAGTATATTTTTTTTACGGTTCAGCAACTGAGGTAGCGAAATTTGCCTGGTGAAATCAAGGTGAAAGGTGGTGTACCGTTAGCAGATTGGGTGCAAGTACCTGTGGCACCCATTGCTGTCTTGTTAAGCATGTGATGCCCAAGCAGCTGGTGTTCTAGCCACGTTTGATCCGCTTCAAACAGAGGTTGCAAACAGCAACACTGCGGTCTGGACTGCTGCACATGAGTTGAAAAAAGCCCACACCAATGTACTTTTGGAAGTCAGTGGGGAGTAAGCAGAGCCCTGCACCTGGGGAGCTCTTCTATTCTCTCAGGCACCCAAATACAGTCAGTGACCTCATCATCCTCTCTCTCCTCATCACTGGAGCAAACTTGGCAGTATGCTGCAGCTCGGGGGAACAGGACTGCTAGTTTCTTGTCTGTCATTGTCACCCCCTCTCTCTAGGCTAACGTTACTCCCTTCCTCAATCTGGGAACCAACATTGGAGCATTCAAATTGCTGCGCATCCTCCAGCATCATGTAACTGACACTATGATCGCATAATTCAGATGGCTCCTCTGTGCATGATGGTGGGACTACAGAAGGAGTAGCTGTGGACAAGGAGCCTGTGGAATAGGCCGCTTTGGCAGCTAAGGTGGAAGGCAAACTAGTATGAGCCTGAGTGTCTGAGGATGAGGAGGATGAGGACAACTTAGTTATCTACTCCCCAACTCTTCTACATGTTGTGGCTCAATAACCCGACCAGCACCAGAAAAAAAAGGACAAGCATGCCCCGCCTGCAAAGGATGCACCATGTCCGCGACCACCAGTTTTCACTGTGGACACAGAGGCTGCTTGCCCTCTTTTAGTGGCCTGTTAGCATCTGCCTCTCCTTGTTGGCCTTTTGGGCATGATGGGGATTTTTTGGGGGGATATTTATAACTTTTATTATAGAGTGTGGGATAGAAACATGATGCTTGGTTGCATTACTTTTGTGCTTGGTGCACTATAAACCGTTTTATTTTAGTTTTTTTTTTGAGAATTACTGCTGCTGACGAAAAAATGTAAAAAAAAAATGAAAAGCCAAAAAAGAAAAACAAATGGGAACCACTGCTGATGCAGAATGGAGTAACAGCCATTATTCTCTATATATTTTTTGTGCTGCTGTTGCGGCAAAGAAAAAAAAAACATATAATAATAATTAAAATAAAATGTAGAAAAAAAAAAGCAAAAAAAATGTGAAAAAAAAATTCCACGCTATCCCTGTGTATTAACCACCTATTACTCAACTCTATATACTATAGAAAGCAGCTAGCACCACTATGCATCCAACCACCTGTACAAAATGCAATAAATATATATAGTCTCAAAAAAGTGCAGCGCTCTCCTTCAATAAAGTGCATTCAAATTATAGTGCATAAATAAATATCTGAAAACAGTGTAAAAATGATCTATGTATAATAAATTAATTAATCAACGTGAGTCCATCTTTTCTTTTAAATACATATACAATCCATCAAAAAAAAAAAAAGCATTTATTTCCAAATAAAAATTCACTCAAATTTCAGAAGTGAAAAACGATAATTTCACAATACAATCCTCTGCATACACAGCTCCACCTAGTCCCAGCGTGATTACATCACCGCCCACCTCACACGTAGTGCCCAATGGGCTTTCTCAAAGGTTCAGGTTTTGCCAGGCTGCGCCAAAAAAAAAGAGGAAACCACTGCTGACGCAGAAGGAATAACACCTGCGACACAGAAGGGGCAGTACTAATATTGCAGCAACAGAACCTGATATTGCAAAAAATAAAAAATAAAAATTTAAAAAATAAAATAAATAATTAATGAAATAAAAAAAGTGGTGACACAGAAGTGTTGTACACACCAACACTTCAGTGGCACCACTACACTGTGTTCACAACACCGCACTACGCTGTGTTATTCACAAGACTACACTACACTGACTGCACTAAACTGACTGTAAACGCCATCCACTAACTACCCTGCCTAATCTCCACTAACACACTACATACACACTACATACGGCTGCTGCGTAAGCAGCCTTATATAGTGTGGGGCACTATGAGTCATGATTGGAAAAAAGAACTACTGCTCCTGCGCTTAGGAAGTTGCTATGCGGCTGAATAAAAGCATGTGTCTCCACTGATTCGGCCGCCACATCGGCTGTGCTGCCACTCCCAACAGTTTAGGGAAAACCCAATAGAACTCTAAAAAGAAAGAAACAGAGGGCGCACCAGCCAAGTGCATTACCTTTGCAACCATTTATTATAAAAATCACCCTGACTTTAGCCAATCATGGCTCTCACAGTACATTGTGCTGTGATTGGGCCAAGCATACAGGTCAGGTGCATGCTTTGGCCAATCAGCACCCAATGCACTGTGAGAGCGCATTGCATTGTGGGGCGCTCGGCGGGCAAACAGCCCCTATTGTTTGTCTGTTCAGCGAACACCTGATGTTCAAGTTGAACGAGGGACCATCCCTACTAGAGTTATTGCTCTCATTCTGACATTTGTGGCGATACCTTGTGGTGCTATATTGGTTTATATACAGATGTGCACCCTGTGCTGCATTTGCATTTTTGGGTGTGTGCAGGGCAATGGAAGTTAGTTACAATTTTTTTTTTTGTTTTTAGTAAATTTGATTATAATTGTATTTTATTTTTAATTTATTAAATTTCTTCTATTTTTTTTTTTATCTTTATTGCTATCACAAGAGGTTACCAACCCCGATGTGATAGCATTGGAGAGATGACAGGTACTCTTTATATAAACATTAGGGGGTTGAATTACTAAAACTGGAGAGTGCAAAATCTGGTTCAGCTCTGCATAGAAACCAATCAGCTTCCGGGTTTTAGCCCCCGTTTACATTGGCGCAATTTGACATGCGATTTGACATGTCAAATCGCATGCCAAATCACAGCCTTTTGCCGGCAACGGCACTGTCCAAATCGGTGCGATGCCGTGGCGATTTCCAAAAATAGTTCCTTTTAGCGACTTCGGGGGGTGATTTCAATAGACATCTGTGCATGAATTCGCACACATGTCTTTCAAATGGCCCCTAAACTCACACTGAAATGTGGGTTTGAAATTGTGCGAGTTTAGCAGAGCTCGCATGATTACAAGCCTGCATTCAATGTGAGCGAGGGCTTATTGTCCAAGATTATTGAACAAACTGATGTAAGAAGCTACCATGCACAGCTGCACCAGATTTTGCACTCTCCGGTTTTAGTAAATAAACTCCTAGGGGTCTAACATCATAGTGTCCCCCCTGACCCTCCAAAGTGTCTAACTGAGCAGAGATCTGCTCAGATATGCTTCCCTAGCTGCATCAGGGGTTCTTTGAGCAATCGTTACAAAGACCACCTGTGAGCAAGAATAAAAATGTAATAAAACTTACTATTCTTTAGATGTGGTTTGTGCATTAGTGTTACCTTTTCAGGCTAAAACTTTTTGAGAGAATACAGAAAAAAAACCCATTGAAGCTAGAAATCTTGCCAGAAACCGTATCTTTTTTTTGTGTAAACTACTAATCTAATCAACCCACTGTGTAATGGTGATGAACAAGGGTAGACATATTTGAAGTCCAGTCTGGGCGACAACCACGACTCCCAAAGATACAAAGGGAAAGTAAGCTTAGCTGCTTAAGGACTAGGGATGAGATTTGGGTTAGAGGCGATTCTTGTGGGTGCAACATTGGTTGTACTGGTGGATTTATGTGCAGGTTTGCCCAGAAAATTGTTTCAAAGTATAATGAACAGCATGGCCTTTACCCTTTCCCTGCCAGATTGGTATGGCATACAGCCTACAGCACTGCTTCCAGCTGGCCACTGCCTCCAGCTTCAGTGACCATGAGCTTATAGTAAAATTGTTCAGCAGATGCTGCTGAACAAACTGATAGCTCTGCTCAGTGGCTGGTGTTTACCAGCTTCCTTCCTTTCCTGAAAGGATACAGACAGCGATCAGTACTGATCGCTTCTGTATTCATCACTGGCACATAGTAAATTGTGTTCACTATTTGTCAGTTTGTGAATGAAATATAATAAGCACTGTTTACTAAATTTAATTTTAGGAATGAACAGGAGTCTCTATACAGTGCAGCTCAGGCTGCCGAGAAAGGGACTGTCTTCAGTCCCTTTCTCTGTCCCCCCAAAAAAATGAAAAAATAAATAAATAAATAAATAATTAAAATTGAAAAAAATAAAATTGTACCCATAAAAAAAAATAACGTAAAATTAAAAAAAAAATAAAAATTTTGTGAAAATAGTCATTTGATAAACATTTGTGCAAATATTGCACAGCCTTAAAAATCAATAGAACTTTCTTTATATTCTATTGGTCATGTGCTTTCAGAAAATATATGGTTGGGGGGGGGGGGGTATTTTACAAACTCAGAAAGCTGTAAGGGAAAACTGAAAACCTCCAGATTTGTAGAATTTGGTTATATACTTTTCTGCCTACTTTCAATTTTCACCACTTCGCAAAAAAAGCGTAATTTAAAATTTACAAATAATTGTAATTGTTATTAATACAGGTTAAGCTTTTATATTTGGTAAAAATTTAGCAGGAATTTTGTAAACATTGCTGTGTTTGTATCTGCTAGTAATGATTTTAGAGTATTGAATTGATAAACATTTGCACAAATATGACAAGGCCTTAAAAATCAGTAGCACCTTCTTTTTATCCTACTGGTCATGTGCTTTCAGAAAATATATTGTTTGGGGGATCTTTTAAGAACTCTAAAACCTGTAAGTGAAGGATTAAAACCTCCCTTTTTTTAGAGAAATGTTTGCATGTGTTAGATTTTGACCATTTTGAAAAAAGGTGTAAAATATAAAATGTACAAATATTTGTTATTTATCAACTCAATCAGGTTAAGATTTTATATTTAAAAATAATTTAGCAGACATTTTGGAAAATGTTCTTTGTTTGTATCTGCTAATAATGATTTTACTGCATTTTCAGCGAAAATATTGTTATGATAAACATGTGTGCAATTATCCCGGGGCCTTAAAAATCAGCAGCACCTTATTTTTATTCTACAGTCATGGGCTTTCAAAAAGTATATGGTTTGGAGGGTCTTTTACAAACTCTGAAAGCTGTAAGTAAAAAATGACATTCTCCGGATTTTTGGAAATTTGGAAGACATTTGCATATTTATGTTTAAGCTTTTATAGTTAGGAGGAATTTAGCAGGAACTTTGTAAAATTTGCTCTTTTTGTCTGCTAATAATGATTTCAGTGTATTTTCAGAGAAAATATTGTTTTGCTAAAATTTGCGCAAATATTGCAGGGCCTTAAAAATCAGTAGACCTTCTTATTATTCTACAGGTCGTGTGCTTTTAGAAAATATATGGTTTGGAGGGGAGGGGGGGGTCTTTAATTCTCATTGCTAACTCTCTCTTTAGGCAATCAACCTCTTTTGCTATCTTTTTGTGCCTAACCTCGCTCTTTAAAATTGTCCGGCTGCTGGCCAGTTTTACTAGACATGTGTAGAATGAAAAAATTTGTTTCGTTTTAATTCATTGTTTGCATAAGTTTGTTTAGTTAAAGTCGTTTAAGCCGTTTTCGGAATTTGTTTATTCATATCGATTCACATTTTCCGAATTCAAATAGTTTTCAAATTCAAATTCGAAAAGTTTCCAAATTTGAAAAGTTTTCGAATTCGAAAAGTTTTCAATTTGTTTTCCAATTTCCAAAGACAATAAAACAGAAAAGAAGATAAAGGAATATAATAGAAATAAATAGAATAGAATAGAAAATAATTTAACAGAAAATAAAAGAGTAGCATATAATAGAGTAAAACAGAACAAAATAGAATAGGAAATAAACGAACAGAATAGAATAGAATAAAAAAAAGAATAAAATAGAAAGAATATAACCATCTTCTGAAATTTGAAAAGAAAAGAATAGAATACAAAAGAATAGAATTCAAAAACAATAGAATAGAATAGAAAGAATATAGCCATTTACCAAAATATAAATAGAATCATGTGGAATTTGACAAGAAGGGAAAATAATAGATTAGAATAGAATAGAAAACAGCAGAATAGAATAGAAAGAATATAACCATCTTCATAGTTTAATCTATTCTTTTCTATTCTATTCACATTTGAATTAATTGTATTTGAATCTTGGGAAATGGTTATATTCTAATCTTTTTTAATTCTTTTCTTTTCTATTCTATTACTATTTTCTTATGTATTCGAATTTGAATTTTTTCTATTTCAAATTCGAATTTCAGAATATGGTTATATTCTTTCTATTTTATTCTATTTTTTTTTATTCTATTATATTCTATTTTTTTCTATTCTATTCCTTTACTGTCTATTTTATTTTATTCTCTTTGGAAATTGGAAAACAAATCGAAAACTATTCGAATTCCAAAACGTTTCAAATTCGAAAATGTTTTGAATTCAAAATTGAAAACTATTTGAATTAAAAAGCTATTTGAAATTGATTCGAAAACTATTCGAATCAATTCAAATTCAAATTTCATCTGAATTTTTTCCAATATTTTTCAGATTTGTTTACATTCGGGACTATACATCTGAATTTCCGAAAATGAACTGTGTCTAGTTTTTACTACTACAGTATCTCACAAAAGTGAGTACACCCCTCACATTTTTATAAATATTTTATTTTATCTTTTCATGTGACAACACTGAAGAAATTACACTTTGCTACAATGTAAAGTAATGAGTGTACAGCTTGTATAACAGTGTACATTTTCTGTCCCCTCAAAATAACTCAACACACAGCCATTAATGTCTAAACTGCTGGCAACAAAACTGAGTACACCCCTACGTTAAAATGTCCAAATTGGGCCCAATTAGCCATTTTCCCTCCCCGGTGTCATGTGATTCATTAGTATTACAAGGTCTCAGGTGTGAATGGGGAGAAGTTGTGTTAAATTTGTTGTTATCGCTCTCACTCTCTCATACTGGTCACTGGAAGTTCAACATGGCACAACATCGCAAAGAACTCTCTGAGGATCTGGAAAAAAAAGAATTGTTGCTCTACATAAAGATGGCCTAGGCCAGGGGTCTCCAAACATTCAAAGCAAAGGGCCAGAATATTGTCCTTCCGGCTTTAGGAGGGCCGGACTTTGGCCAGCGGGAGTGGAAATTTTCCTGGCATCAGTGGGAGTAAACATCTGGTAAGGCAGGTTTCAATCAGAACAGGCCTCATCATGGTTGACCAAATAGGTTGAGTGCACGTGCTCAGCGTCACATCCAGAGGTTGTCTTTGGGAAATAGACGTATGAGTGCTGCCAGAATTGCTGCAGAGGTTGAAGGGGTGGGGGGTCAGCCTGTCAGTGCTCAGACCATACGCCACACACTGCATCAAATTGGTCTGCATGGCCGTTATCCCAGAAGGAAGCCTCTTCTAAAGATGATGCACAAGAAAGCCCGCAAACAGTTTGCTGAAGACAAACACAGTAAGCACATGGATTACTGGAACCATGTCCTGTGGTCTGATGAGACCAAAATAAACGTATTTGGTACAGGTGGTGTCGAGTGTGTGTGGCGGCAACCAAATAAGGAGTACAAAGACAAGTGTGTCTTGCCTACAGTCAAGCATGGTGGTTTGAGTATCAGGGTCTGGGACTGCATGAGTGCTGGGGAGCTAAAGTTCATTGAGGGAACCATGAATGCCAACATGTACTGTGACATACTGAAGCAGAGCATGATCCCCTCCCTTCGGAGAATGGGCCACAGGGCAGTATTCCAACATGATAATGACCCCAAACACATCTCCAAGATGACCACTGCCTTGCTAAAGAAGCTGAGGGTAAACGTGATGGACTGGTCAAGCATGTCTCCAGACCTAAACCCTATTGAGCTTCTGTGGGGCATCCTCAAATGGAAGGTGGAGGAGCGCAAGGTCTCTAAAATCCACCAGCTCCGTGATGTCATCATGGAGGAGTAGAAGAAGACTCCAGTGGCAACCTGTGAAGCTCTGGTGAACTCCATGCCCAAGAGGGTTAAGGCAGTGCTGGAAAATAATGGTGGCCACACAAAATATTGACACTTTGGGCCCAGTTTTGACATTTTTACTTAGGGGTGTACTCACTTTTGTTGCCAGCGGTTTAGACATTAATGGCTGTGTGTTGAGTTATTTTGAGGGGACAGCAAATTTACACTGCTATACAAGCTGTACACTCACTACTTTACATTTTAGCAAAGTGTCATTTCTTCAGTGTTGTCACATGAAAAGATATAATAAAATATTTACAAAAATGTGAGAGGTGTACTCACTTTTGTGAGATACTGTATATTAGCTGTTGTCTCTTAAATCTTGTGGTAAACACTTGTCTGCACTCTGTGTCTATAGGTTAATTTTGGCCTATTATCCCTGATTAAAACTGACCTGCTGTTGTTGTATTATCTGTGGATTCCTATTATGAGTTTTATATAAATTGGCCAGCAGTAGGACAGTTTTGCATTAGCAAGACAGAGATGGTCACTGTAAACTGCCAGCCAGTTTCCCTCTGTCAGTCAAAAAAAGCCTCTTTTTCAAACTGAAATTAACCAAACTGGGGCACAACTTTTGTATGTAAGCCAAGCTAATATAAAGAAAAAGATTAATTCCACAGCCATATATATGCCCTCAGAGGATGCTGCTGCTAAAACTGTTTATGAAACTTTTACTGTTCCAGTTTTAAGTCATCCCCCAAACAAAAGATCTGTGTATTTTCAAAGTTGTCCTCAAAGCCACATGAAAAGATCCTCTCCTTTCAGTATGGTATGTATTTAATATTAGTACTATTCCGTCCCTGGCTTTTTTTTTTCTTTACAGTGGTTTTGCTTAATAACCTTAAAAATGTTCAAATGTCCAAACTTTAAACACCAAAATTCACCCCCGTAGACCTCTGTTTGTTTTTGCCAAATTTCAAACAAGATAGAGTATGCCAAACTCTTGACAAATGGAACTTTGGCAGATTCACTCACCACCACTAGAGAAGGGAATAGTGTTATTTGCATGATTGAAAATAAGGTTATAAAAGCCTGAAAAAACAAACAAATGCAACCGCCTCATCCAAGGTAATGACTGGTAAACTGCTGTATAAATTGCAATAATTAGACACGCTTTAAAGCAGAACTAAACCCTCCTATCCTTTACAGCAAAGAAACCGCAATTGTAGCCTCTGTTTAATCTTCAGTTGACATGGTGCAACACAAGATTGGTTATAATACCAGCCATTTAATGACTTGACAGTTCAGTTGAGAGCACAAGCAACTGTGACAGTTCTCATTAACAGCATGCCTTGAAAGTAACTACTTTGGGAAACTGTTAAATTGATGACTTTAGTTCCACTTTAAAATAATATTGTTTCTCAAAGTCAAACAAAAAAACTGAAATCCTGTTTTTATGCATAATAGATTTGCTTAGCCTTTTTTTCCATGTCCTATACACGAAAACATAGTAACTGAGTGCAGAAAAATGGCAGCAGGCCCTCCGGTGAACAAACTGCATCCTGCTACAGTGAAAAATTTCACATTTTGACCGATAAGTCAAAATGTGAAATTTTTCACTGTAGCAGGATGCAGTTTGTTCACCCAAGGGCTGGAGAGCGGTACAATAATGAATATCTGCAAGCAACAGTGAAGCATGGTAGAGGTTCCTTGACCTTGGGTTGCATTTCTGCAAATGGAGTTGGAGATTTGGTCAGGATCAATGGTGTCCTCAACTCTGAGAAATACAGGCTTATACCATCACAGAGGCATGTGATGGGCCCCAAATTGTTTCTGTAGCAGGTCAACGGCCCCAAACATGCAGCCAATGTCATTAGTGTAAAGAAGATCATCGAGTCCTGAAAGGGATGGTTTCGCCCCCACAGAGCCCTGATTTCAACATCATCGAGTCTGTCTGGAATTACATGATGAGGTAAAAGGATGGGAGGCAGCCAACATCCACAGAAGATCTGTGGTTAGTTCTCCAAGATGTTTGGAATAACTTATCTGCCGGGTTCCTTCAAAAACGGTATGAAAGTGCACCTAGAAGAATTGATACTGGCTTAAAGGCCAAGGGTGGTCACACCAAATATTGATTTCATTTAGATTTCTCTTCTGTTAATTTACTTTCCATTTTGTTAACTGATAAAAATAAACTATTAACATTTCTATTTATGAAAGCCTTCTTAATTGACAGTATATTTTCACAACTTCCTAAACCTTTTGCACAGTACTATATTGTACATACATAAAGCTAATTCCTATATTCATAAACATGCTCCAGTCCAGTAGTCATTGGAATGCCTTTACTTTTCAGATGTTTCTAAAACCCTGCACAGAAGGGGTGGCAAGTAATGTAGAGAGCAAAACACTTTGGTCATAACAGTCAAATTGCTGTACAAAGAACATTCAATCATTCACACCAGTCTATGCCCCAGAGCTTACACTCTAAGACCCGAAGAGGCTTTGGTGTTTTTAAAGCTGTTACAACTCTAAGAACGCTGACGTTTTTTTGCACCAGCCAAAGTGCTATTTGTGATTTACAGCAAGGGTATTCAATAGTGCTCCTACTTTACCACTACATTTAGGTGTTGGAGGTCAGGGCAAATCTATATTTCCCCTGGAAGTTACTATGACCATTCAATTTACCCATTCTCTGAACTCATCGCATTTGACAAGCACACCTAGTTTTTCCACACTAACTGCATTAAGAAACACAGCACTGAATTACCAAATGCCAAGAGTAAACAGATAGTATTTTTTTAAACCCAAGAAAATTATGCTGCCAGGAGTAAGGCTTTCTTTTACACTGAATATGAATACATGGTGAAGGACCATATCATATACAATGGATATATCTTCAAATGTCTATATTTTAGATATGTACGGTAAAATCACTGTTAATTTTAAGAAAGCAAAAGAAAAATAAACCACTGAACTACCTGCTTTCTGAAAATACAATTAGTAAGGATTGTTCTCATGAACAAATTCAGTGGGGACACAATAGTGATTTTTCTGTTTTTTGTTAAAGAAAAATCCATAACAGTTTCCAAATTCAGAAGAAGGTAAGCTTAATGCACACTTCAGCAAGCTCACAGAAGCGTGTTCAAACAAATAAATCTTACCCTGGTGGGTGCCCAAAACATAATAGCTTACAAAGCCTACCTGTCTGCTTTTTTTAAGATCAGTAATTGTAGAAAATCCAAAATAGCTACAAATTGATTTCCTCTGTATAGCACACTGTACAGAATTAGGTGGTGTGGAATAGGGTACCTACAACACGGTGTACAGAAAGAGGCAGTGTGGAATAGCATATGAACAGCATTGTGGACAGAATGAGGCGGTGAGGAATAGGGTATGAACAGCATTGTGTACAGAATGAGGCGGTGAGGAATAGGGTATCATCCTAGGTGGATTAAGAATATCCCCTTTGGACAATTTTGCAGACTACATAGGACCTGTACTAGGAGAATGGTGCAAGGTGCAAATCGAACAGTGAAGGAGTTCAGATGTAAAAACAAGAATGGCAACTTAGATGATAAAAGATTCCATTAAATTTAGCACAACTTAGAAAACCAAAGCATTTGAGATACAACATGCACTATCCTGTCCTAGGAAAGATTTTACAGCCTAAACAAGAGATCGTATTTAGAAAACTCAGAGACCTCAGGAGTCAAATAGCACCCAGTAGAGTCTGGAAACCCCAGAATAATCATGAGGTAATTACGGGCCCTTGGTCCATGTTATTCGGCCAAATGTGGCGTAAAAAATTGTAGGACCTGTTCCTATATGTGGCATAGAAAGAAGGAGGTACTGGGGAATGATGGTCATACTTTTAAGATCAGGCAATTCATAAATTGTGGTGCCACCTTTGTCATACACGGGCATATCTGCCTTTGTGGTCTCCTATATGTGGGGCGTAAGATACATCCACTGAGGGCAAGGTTCGGGGAACACAAATGTAGTATCTTGAGTAAGTATGATGAAGAAAAAGCTAAGGAGAAAAATAAATACTCTGTTCCCTTTAGGTAATATCCCAATGGGGACCTGTCTGGTATGAGGGTTTTTGGTATAGAGGTTATAAGTGGGGATCAAGACAATGGTAGAAGGTTCCAAAGGTTGTGTAGGAGAGAGACATATTGGATCTTCCCTTTGGGATCCTTGGCCCCCCGGGGGACTCAACGGGGACCTGGAGATCCATGGTGTCATCCAATGACAACCCTTTTACATGGCCCTCTCCATTCCATTAACAAAAAAGTTATCCCCATTTCCGGTGCACAAAATCTAGACCTATGTTCCAAATGTGTGTGCATATGCATTTGTCTTCATATGCGTTTGCATACACGTGTAAAAATTCTTATTCTTCATTTAAGTTCTAACACAGTTTCTCAAAATCGGGTCCCTTTGTCCCTACCCCCCCCCTCTTTTTCTTCTGTTTGTTTTCCGTTCTTAGTTGCTAGCTATGAGATATTTTATTCCTCCCGTTTTCAGTATATAGCATTGATCAAGTTTGGCACCATATTTATGTCCCCTCTAGACAACCAAATGAGTATCTCACAAAAGTAATGTAGCGGGGTCTCCCATTATACAAGTTCTAAAAGACTGCTGTTTGACATTTGAGAGGAACTCGGCTCCATCTAGTGGCCAAAAGGACACTTTGCAGCGGCTATGGAATTTCTTTTGATGTGATTTTCCTTTCAGGAAGTTGAGCAGTCTTCATTGTCCATAGTGCTTTGAGAGTACCAGGGTGCACTGCTGCACCGCACAGCCTTCTGGGGGAAGCTTTATAAAGGAAGGGAGGAGCCAGGCTCACTCTCTTGGGAAAGACACAGTGAGACAAGCAGGATGCCAGCGCTGTGGGCTGATGCTGCATGCTAGGCCGAAACTCCTGGGCCTTAAGTGACTAAGTTGCAGTGTTTCATCTCCAGTAGAGGATCCCTCCTGGAGGTCCCATCGATGTTCTACAGAGACCAGACTCATCCACCCCAAATACCTAGTGCGGCTGGTGACAGAGGCCGGAGACTGAGATCGCAGCGGAGGCTTCCTGGGAGACAGTCCTGTTGGTGAGAGGGCACCTGCCCAAAAACTGACTCTATCTATCAAAGAAGTAACTTTAGTCAGGATTAGCCTTAGAGTAGTAGAAGGCAATATACCAGGTGGCCCAGTACATCTCTCACAGAAGTTTTACCGCCAATCCTGCACAGACACCCCGCGGTGATTACTAACTGTTTGCTGCCATTCTCTCTATTGATCACCCATCCTCAATGTGGATTACAAATCGCGAGTGCACCAACGTTGCTAGCGAAGATATAGAGAAGAAACAGCGGACTCAGATAGGTCTGACTGTCTGGTACTGTGTCTAACTGAATGCTGAGCCTTATTTCCAAAAGTATAATAGTGATTAAGATGGTGGTCCTATAGGCTCTGAGACATTTCCTGAAACAATTAATGTGCCGTTGAGGAGTGATATCACAGTATTTATCTTATCTTTGATTAATTAATCAGTATATCCTTTTACAAAGTCATATTTTACTGTATCGAAACTGTTTATTTGATTTACAGTAAATAACTTTCCTGTTTAAAAGCAAGCTTGTGTGTGGTCACCTTGTATTACCCAGAAGGACTGCAGCTGGAGAGAGGTAACAGGTCATTATTATTTATTGAAGTGTTATATTCCAATCTGTGTAGCCATTTGGTATTCCAGTCCTATTCTGGGTCAGTTGTGCCTAGGGAGGGTTCGAGCCAATTCTGTGGGTTGTTAGGCAGGACGTAGACCCAATAATCTAATCAGCAGCTCCTGCGGGGGTGGTGCTACACGTGGGGGCTCGTCCGGGATATCTACAGTCCTGCAACACAACCCTCTCAGCCACAGAATCCCCCTCAATGCAGAAATGGATCCTACCGCTGCAGCCGAGTGGTGCAGGGAAGAGAATGTCGTAGTGGAAAATGGCCTGGTGGTTGAAATCAAGGGAGAGGTCTGGACTGAGGAAAAACTTCTCCCAGTTTTAAGGGCACTGTCCACAGACAGGAAAATTTGGGTGACTGACATAAAGACAGACACCACCGTTCCACACACGTATGCATTGTGTGAGTGGAGGAAGGGGGTCCCTGATTACTTTAAGGGAACCAGTGTAAAGACTACTGACCAAACAGAACTTTTCTTAATACATCCAGAAGTCCTTACTGAAGGTCCCTCATCCACCACTCCTGGGGGATCCAGCAAAGAAAAAGGTGTCCAAGAAGGGAGTCCAGAGTCACCCCCTTTGTCTACCTTTAGCTCAGAACTGTGTGCTGTTCTCGGGGAAATCGTAGCAAAATGTAGTAAGGACTCCCCAAACTATCTGATGACTGGATATAGGAAGCTCAGGACATTCTCTGGGAAACAGCCTGTGCCTTCGACAGAAGATGGGTTTGAAGAGTGGTTAGATACCGCCACTCAGGTTTTGGAAGAGTGGGAGGTACCAGAACAGCACAAGAAACAGAGAATCACAGAAAGTTTAAGGGGACCTGCACTAGAGGCCGTACGTAATCTCAAGCTAAGCAAAAAGAACTGTACTGCACAGGATTATCTAGACATTCTACAAGATGTATTTGGTCGGACGGAGAACGTGGCTGAACTTCTTTACCAGTTAGACCACTGTTACCAAGAAGAGGAAGAGAAGTTGTCCGAATTTATTAGACGCCTGGATAAGATCATCCACCAGATCTTGTTAAAGAAAGGGATAGACCCCCGGAAGGTAGATGAAACTCGTGCACGGCAGGTGCTGAGAGGGGCTCAACCCTTAGATCCCATTGCCATACTGTTGCGAACTCGCCAAGATGGTGGCATTCTGGAATACCCTGACCTGATCCGAATGGTCAGAGAAGAAGAGGTCATGTTGGACAACAAGAGGAAGAGTCGGCAGTTTGACTCAACTGCTCATGTCAAAGTGATAAGTGCAAAAGAAAGTGACTCGCAAGTTGAACTCCTAAAGACCCAGGTGTCCCAGTTGATAGAAATGGTGTCCATCCTGACTAGTCAGGCATCTACTCTACCTGATGGGAACGCGTCAGAGAAGCCGGATAAACCTTCTAACCTTAGAGTAGACCTGGAACCGAGACCTAGGAGATCGCTAACTTGTTTCAACTGTGGGGGAGTAGGACATGTTAGAGGAGTATGTCCCAGCCCAGGAAATGTCGCCTCAGAACCTCGCAAGCCAGCGGAAAAACTTCAGAGAGCACCCGTGAAGGAGTCGACCGGGTGCCCGCCAGTTTCAAGGGAATCCAAGAGACTCAATGATTCAGGGAATCTGAGTCAGGGAGTCAGATCCAGGTACAACGCCCCTAGTTCTATACTCCAGGCTACTGAGAGGAGGAAAATCAATGCACACCGGGCCCAGAGGGGACTGAAGTCCAGAAGAAAAAAAAAGAAAAGAGCCTGGGTGCAGAGAACTGAATCAGACAACAAGGCCACTTCAAGAGGATTCCCAACTAACTTGGTCGGGCCTTCCCCTGTAGTCTCTGTCCAGGTAGAAGGAATTTACACAAGAGCCCTCCTTGACACTGGGGCTCAAGTGACTCTTCTGTATAGAGACTTCTATGATAAACACCTTAGCCATCTACCTCTGCAGAAGTTGGAAGATCTGGAGATATGGGGTATCGGGACTCAAAGTTTTCCCTATGACGGGTATCTGCCAATCAAGTTGACCTTTGACCCATCAGTGGCTGGTGAAGCTGAAACCTTCGACACCCTAGCGGTGGTCTGTCCTCGTCCGCCAGGGGCCAACAAAAGCTCTCTCATCGTAGGGACCAACACTGACCTAGTAAGGCGCCTCCTGACACAACTGGTCCAGGGACAGGATGCTCCAGCGCCAAGGATTCACCCCATGCTACGGCAGGCCTATCAACGATTAGTATTGGAGCAAGAGACTCCTGCAGAAGGAGTTGGAAGACTCTGGAAGTTGGACAGAACGGAAAAGGTCTTGCAGCCAGGAGAGGTGGCTTGTCTGAAAGCTTCCGTTAAACTCACATGGAAACAGCCGGGCCCTTTTATCATCTTTGAATCAGGTCCACAGGAAGAGGAGAGAGGGATAGAAGTAATCCCTGAAGTGATCCCTTTGAAGGTGTTACAGAAAAACCATGGAAGGGTTTTAGTGAGTGTCAGAAACACCTCTACTACACCGGTGAAGGTACCGGCCAGAGTGCTGTTGGGCCAAGTTAACCCGGCTACCCCAGTTGTCCCATCTGATCTTAAAGAGGAGGAAAGGGGTGAAGTTATCATAGAAGAGCTCTGCTCTGGAAACGCTGCCCTCCCACCGGAATGGGTGAAGAGGGCCAAGGCACAACTTGCTCGATGGCGAGGAATATTTTCTAGGGATGAGTTCGACGTGGGATGCGCCAGGAGTGCCACTCATAAGATCCGCCTGAGTGAGGACAAACCTTTCCGAGAAAGAGTCCGGCGAGTTCCCTTAGGTGACTTAGAAGATCTACGTCAGCAGCTGGCGGAACTCAAGAAGACTGGGGTTATTCGAGAATCCAGGAGCCCATATGCTTCTCCGATAGTGGTAGTCCGGAAGAAAAACGGATCTCTGAGGCTTTGTATCGACTACCGAACCCTGAACAGAAGAACCATCCCAGACCAGTATACCACTCCTCGAATCGAAGACGCCCTACAGAGCCTGTCAGGGGCAAAGTGGTTCAGTGTGATGGACTTAAAGAGTGGGTATTATCAGATCCCCATGCACCCTGAAGATCGGGAGAAGACAGCCTTCATCACCCCTGTGGGGTTCTTTGAGTTCAATCGCATGCCTCAGGGGTTGTCAGGGGCCCCTGCTACCTTCCAAAGGCTGATGGAAAGGACCGTTGGAGATATGAATTTGATAGAGGTACTGGTATACTTGGATGATGTTATCGTGTTTGGCAGAACTTTGGAAGAACACGAGGAGAGGTTGGAAAAGGTCCTGAAGAGGCTACATGAAGAAGGCCTGAAACTTTCTCCTGAGAAGTGCCAATTCTATCAGTCCTCCGTCCATTACCTGGGCCACATCGTGTCTGAAGAAGGGGTGGCCACCGACCCGGACAAGCTGGATGCTGTCGCCTCCTGGCCGAGACCTACAAATGTGACCGAACTTCGGTCGTTCCTGGGTTTTTGCTCCTATTACAGGAGGTTTGTAGAGGGGTTCGCCAAGATTGCCCGACCCCTCAATGAGTTACTAAAGAACGAAGAAGATGACGTTCCTGAACTGGTCAAGCCAGTGAAGTCCACCATGGGACCCCGGAAGGCCAAGGAGTCCATCCAGGATCAGTGGACCCCAGAATGTGAAGGGGCTTTCATTCAGTTGAAAAAGAATCTAACCACTGCCCCTGTGTTGGCCTACGCAGACCCCACGAAACCATATGAACTACATGTCGATGCCAGCCGAGATGGGCTGGGTGGGGTACTCTACCAGGAACATGAGGGTCACCTGCGACCCGTAGCCTACGTGAGCAGGAGTCTACTACCTGCTGAAAGGAATTATCCTACCCACAAACTTGAATTCCTGGCCTTAAAGTGGGCAGTGGTCGACAAACTGAAAGATTACCTGTACGGAGCTGAATTCATTGTCAAGACGGATAATAATCCCCTTACCTATCTGTTGACTACAGCCAAGCTGGATGCAACAGGACACAGATGGTTGGCTGCCCTCTCTAGCTTCAACTTCAGCTTGAAGTATCGGCCAGGAATCGGGAACAGGGATGCAGATGCCCTATCCAGAAGGTTGCATGCACCACACGAACCTGATGAAGAATGGACCCATTTGGCTCCAGAAGGGGTGCGTGCCCTATATCAGGGAACTGAACTTCGATCCAGAGGAGGATCAAGAGCCGAAGAGATTGGGGTTTCGGCTGTCGGAGTACCCAAATACTATTGCAGGGTGACCCAGGTTGAAGGGGAAGATTTACCCCGGCTGTCCAAAAGGGACTTGAGGAAGGAGCAGCTGGAAGACCCTCTGGGAAAACTTCTTTTGGAAGCCTTGGAGATCCAGCGCCCTGAGTTGCTTCTAACCGACTCTCCTCAGGGGGCCCGTCTGTTGCATAGAGAGTGGACCCGGTTACAGATCCGAGAAGGGGTGGCCTACCGAAGAGGCCCATCTGAAGATCTGGAGGAGAAGTGGCAACTGTTCTTACCAGCTAAATACAGGGAGAGAGTTCTGGCTGCTCTTCATGATAATCATGGCCATCTGGGACCTGAAAGAACTTTTCAGCTTGTCAGAGACAGGTTCTACTGGCCCTGTATGAGGGCCGAAGTTGAAGGATACTGTCATTCTTGTGTCCGATGTATACAAAGGAAGACTCTGCCACGTCAAGCAGCCCCAATGGGCCATCTGCAAAGCCAGGGACCAATGGAACTGGTGTGCATTGATTTCCTTTGCCTAGAGCCTGATCTGAGTGGCCAAGGGAATGTCCTTGTGGTAACAGACCATTTTACCAGATACGCCCAAGCATTCCCGACAAGGGATCAGAAGGCCTCTACAGTAGCCAAAGTTCTTGTAGAAAAGTTCTTTGTACACTATGGGTTACCACAACGCCTCCATTCAGATCAGGGGAGAGACTTTGAAAGCAGACTGATCAAGAGACTGTTAGATCTGTTAGGCATCCAAAAGACTAGAACTACTCCCTACCATCCACAAGGGGATGCCCAGCCGGAACGATTTAACAGGACTCTTTTGGACATTTTGGGGACTTTAAGCTCAGAGAAGAAACAGCATTGGGGCAAACATGTAGCTGCCATTGTGCATGCCTACAACAGTACTGTCAGTGATGCTACTGGATATTCCCCTTATCGTCTAATGTTTGGACGAGAGGCTCGGTTGCCAGTGGATTTGGCCTTTGGCATCTCACCCGATCACACCTCTTCAGCATCGCACAAGGGATATGTGGACCGACTGCGGAAGAGTCTGAAATCGGCCTATGATAAAGCTCAGGCCACATCTGATCAACGTGGACTGAGGAATAAAAGGAATTTCGACTTAAAAGTTCGGATCCAAGACTTGCAACCAGGGGACAGGGTATTGTTGAGGAACTTGGGTGTCCCGGGAAAACACAAGTTGGCAGACCGCTGGAAGTCCCAACCTTATGTTATCTGCAAGCAACTACCAAACCTCCCTGTGTATCAAATTCGGCCTGAAGGAAGTGTGGGTCCACTGAAGACTTGGCATAGGAACCATTTACTGCCTCTCTCTGAAGCAGTTCGCATGCCTCCTGTCGTAGATTCGTCAGAGACCCCTTCGACCTCTCGCCTGTCCAGACCAGTCACCAGATCTCAGTCGACACTCCCAGATGTGAGGGAGGGAAATTCTCCATCTGAAGATCTGGAAGATGAAGAGGAGGTACCTGACTGGATGTGGTCATCTCAGTTACCAGAACCCACACCTGCCTCCCTGTCTTCATCCGAATTGGCTGACAGAGGAACCCTTCGGGCGGAAGCCCCCGAATTCATACCTTTCCACATGCTTCCAGAAGAAGTAGTTGATGATGAAGATCCTGAGGAGGAGGTTGCACCTTTCTCTGAAGAAGAACTGACCGCTCTTGAAGCATCAGATTCCTGTGTGTTGGAACATGAGGAGGAGGACATTGAAGAATCCCCAGAAGTGGCTGGTCCTAGTACCTCTGAGATCGTGCATCCCAAAGAACAGAGGGAAAGAAGAGTCATTCACCCACCCAAAAGACTGACCTATAACCAATTGGGTGAATGCTCGGAAGAGGCTATCTTTACTTCCAAACGAACTCTTGATCAGCCTAGTTCTTCCACCGCAGATTTGGTGGAGGACAACCCTAGCTCACCCCCAGGCACATCTGTACAAGCCACTCAAGTGTCGGGGGTCTGTGAACAGAATTACCTTCCCTCCCCCGACAATTGGTGGGAGGTTCCTATGTCAAACCTGTGTTGTAATATGCAGTTGTTAAGTTTGAACTCTGCTTATGAAAAGGAAGATGATTCCCTGTTATGCATATGTTAATGTTTTTTTTTTGGTGTACTGCCAACATATGCACTGGAGTACATGCTGTTGTCCTCTTTGGGGACCAAAGTTTCTCAAGTGGGGGGAGTGTGTAGCGGGGTCTCCCATTATACAAGTTCTAAAAGACTG
This sequence comes from Pelophylax lessonae, assembly GCF_965119305.1. Lineage (NCBI taxonomy): Eukaryota > Metazoa > Chordata > Amphibia > Anura > Ranidae > Pelophylax > Pelophylax lessonae. Next base: position 662,819,996 of record NC_138768.1, on the reverse strand, counting down.
CTGTTTGACATTTGAGAGGAACTCGGCTCCATCTAGTGGCCAAAAGGACACTTTGCAGCGGCTATGGAATTTCTTTTGATGTGATTTTCCTTTCAGGAAGTTGAGCAGTCTTCATTGCCCATAGTGCTTTGAGAGTACCAGGGTGCACTGCTGCACCGCACAGCCTTCTGGGGGAAGCTTTATAAAGGAAGGGAGGAGCCAGGCTCACTCTCTTGGGAAAGACACAGTGAGACAAGCAGGATGCCAGCGCTGTGGGCTGATGCTGCATGCTAGGCCGAAACTCCTGGGCCTTAAGTGACTAAGTTGCAGTGTTTCATCTCCAGTAGAGGATCCCTCCTGGAGGTCCCATCGATGTTCTACAGAGACCAGACTCATCCACCCCAAATACCTAGTGCGGCTGGTGACAGAGGCCGGAGACTGAGATCGCAGCGGAGGCTTCCTGGGAGACAGTCCTGTTGGTGAGAGGGCACCTGCCCAAAAACTGACTCTATCTATCAAAGAAGTAACTTTAGTCAGGATTAGCCTTAGAGTAGTAGAAGGCAATATACCAGGTGGCCCAGTACATCTCTCACAGAAGTTTTACCGCCAATCCTGCACAGACACCCCGCGGTGATTACTAACTGTTTGCTGCCATTCTCTCTATTGATCACCCATCCTCAATGTGGATTACAAATCGCGAGTGCACCAACGTTGCTAGCGAAGATATAGAGAAGAAACAGCGGACTCAGATAGGTCTGACTGTCTGGTACTGTGTCTAACTGAATGCTGAGCCTTATTTCCAAAAGTATAATAGTGATTAAGATGGTGGTCCTATAGGCTCTGAGACATTTCCTGAAACAATTAATGTGCCGTTGAGGAGTGATATCACAGTATTTATCTTATCTTTGATTAATTAATCAGTATATCCTTTTACAAAGTCATATTTTACTGTATCGAAACTGTTTATTTGATTTACAGTAAATAACTTTCCTGTTTAAAAGCAAGCTTGTGTGTGGTCACCTTGTATTACCCAGAAGGACTGCAGCTGGAGAGAGGTAACAGGTCATTATTATTTATTGAAGTGTTATATTCCAATCTGTGTAGCCATTTGGTATTCCAGTCCTATTCTGGGTCAGTTGTGCCTAGGGAGGGTTCGAGCCAATTCTGTGGGTTGTTAGGCAGGACGTAGACCCAATAATCTAATCAGCAGCTCCTGCGGGGGTGGTGCTACAGTAAGTACACCCCTCACATTTTTGTAACTATTTTATTATACCTTTTCATGTGACAACACTGAAGAAATGGCAATTTGCTACAATGTAAAGTAGTGAGTGTACAGCTTGTATAACAGTGTAAATTTGCTGTCCCCTCAGAATACCTCAACACATAATAATGTCTAAACCACTGGAAACAAAAGTGAGTACAACCCTAAGTGAAAATGTCCAGTGATACAGTAATACAGTGATCATTAAAATTATTTGTATACTGTACATAGTGTACACTGCGACAGGGAGTGAAAGGGTTAACTGGGGGGTGATCAAAGGGTTAAATGTGTGCCTATGGTTTCAGTTTACTGATTGTGTACTCACAGTTGATGCTCTCTCTTCGGCTCCAGGAGAGAAGATTGCATAATTTCCTGTGCCTGTGTTTACATTACACAGGTAGAGGACATTCTGCGATTAGTCAGAACTGATCAACAGGTCCAGGCCAAAAATCATTGTCCTGGACCTGATGACTAATCGGTTGAACAAGCACATAGCAGTCATGTAAAATGCGTCTACTGTCCTACCCTGCTGTACCTTGTACCACTTATGTGAATAAAGGAACTTTTCTTCATTGGATTCGGTGGTGGTGTGCTACCATTTTCTTCTTTCATGCTTCTCCTGGTGGCGAGCCGAGGTTCAGCACCCACCTTGAATCGTGGACTTTGACTAGCCTGAGCAGTGTTATCTCTCTTCATTATAGTATGGAACGTTATATCTATAATTGTGATACCTTGGATGTTCTAGCTATCTTGATTTGATATGCTTTTATCAAGTGTATGTTTGTGAGTACCATCTTTTCATCTTAATAAAGCTTCATTAATTGAGGATAATGCACTAGGCCGGTGCCCTCTGTTTATTTCCTAATTCTACCACATACCAGAGACCCCTACACTAAAGTACTACAGAGCCCTTTCCACCTGGCTATAGCAGTGGGGGTGAAGGGCTGTAGCACTATTGTGTCTGCATGGGGTAAAGGGACCTCCTCCCCCATGCAGCCACCAAACTGCTACAGACCCTGCATTAATTTCCATGCAGCCAACGAGCCAGACTCTCCTTACCTCCTCCGTTTAAGCCCCAGCTAATACATACAGCTTTCTGGAAGAAATATTATATTTCCCCAAAATGGCCAGGGAGGATTGGAATCCCTTAATTTTCAGTAAAGATTCTTCACTACAATGGGGCAGCATGGCAGAGGGTGGGAATCGGGAGCTGCCTCCAGGGTGGGAGCTGAGGAAAGAAAGACGGACAGGGGGATCTCCACTACCATATAGTCTATTCTTTGGGACACCCAGCTTGTATGGGAGGAACTGGACAGCAGGAGACAGCCTTCTCAATAGCACCAGGCTTTCCAGGGACAGTGTGAGTACTCTATACCCCCAGGGCCCTAAAAGGGAGAAAGCTGCCAGCTGCAATATCCAGCATGCTTTTTGGGGACAGTGGCAACCAGCTAAACCCAATCCCTTCTTCTGGCACACTTTTACCAAGCAAGAGGGGACATAGAGCTCTTGCTATTTGGGACTTTGCTAAATTTCCACTAAGGGGACACAGAGCTCCTAAAAAGAGAATTTGCCAATTCCTGAGAGACTGTTATTGTGCCAGGTGGAATACAGTCGTGGATTTTACATTTTTGCAGTATACAGAATGAGGAAAGTTGTCCTCAAGTTGTTCTTTTGAGTAAAGTTGGGCATCCCTAAATCCCCCCCCCCCCCCCACATCCCCTTTCAAGTTGTTTTCCCCAATAAAACAACAAAAGAAAGCCCATGGACTGATTTTTAGTCTCTGTACGAAAGTTGGAAAATGCATGTTGCCTTGCTGTCCAGGAATAGGGGGACCCAAAATCCAGTGGCCCTTTAGGGGGTAGCACTACTTCTCTACAAGTTAGTTAGCAATATAGTGGTGTAATAATCTCTAATGGAATTATGAATCTCTAGAAATTGTTGACACAATTGGTTTTTAATAGGGATACACAACAAGGTTTGGATTTTGCTGCATGTTTTTCCCACAATGTAGATCTTAGACTTGCTCTCCTGTTGACTGCTGGTCTGAAAGCAGGTCGCTGAACTAAAATACTAAATAGTCAGATGGGGGGATATAGTCCATAAAACTGATAACATGATAACAAGTGGTAATTATTAAGCTGGATTTATTTGCTGCTTGAAGACATCAAATGCCTTTTGAGTACACCTCAATTACTTTTTACCTGTTTGACTAGTTAGATCACCAGAGGAGATGGCATCACATGGAGACAGCTGTAAAGGAAAACAATATTACATCGGAACAAACTAAATGTAATTCAATGACAGTAGGGTAAATAATATTTTTAACTACTATATATCACCATTGTGACTGTGCAGTATGCAGTCACTGTTGTGACATAATGAAAACCAGTGTGGCTTTGTGTGCTTCTCTATATATATTTATTTTTTAATTACATCATGTACTGTTATTATGCAACTGTCAATGTTTTAGGGAGAACATGTGTTTCAAATGATCTCCAGATTCAGATATATGGAGTATAGGCACTTTGGTCTTCAGAAGCTTTTCCTTACAGTTCTCTTTTAACAAACTTTTTGTTTATGCCTACGGCTGCCATTAAATTACCAGTCAGACATTAATACACACAAGGGATGTTGTTTATAAGCCATGTCTACAGCACTGTGATTTGCATAAAACTTGCTATAATTTATATAAAGAGAACAGAGTATGGCAGATTGAAGTTATTTTAATTATTATCTTAATTTACATGTTATAATCCAAGGGAAATGCCAGAAGAACTGAGGTGTGATACACTTCCGAGGGGAGTTGTGATTTTATTGAAGACTTTGTGGTAGACACTGTAAGCTAGCGCAACAGCTAGAAAACATTTTACCACGGATGTAAATAATTGAACCAAATCACACAACCCAGGATATACTAAAACTATACAAATTCAAAGAAACCAAGCCAAATATCCTGGATTGTGGTAAATCCAGTACTTTATGTTCAGCAACACCTCGTAATGCTGGCCTTGCATGTGATAAAAAGATCATTTAATATAACAACCATTTTAAGGAAAGAATCACATGAAACTAATTGCACTAGATCAGGGATCTCAAACTACGGCCCCCCAGCTGTTGCGGAACTATACGTCCCATGCGGCATTGTAAAACTTTGACATTCACAGACATGACTAGGCATGATGGGAATTGTAGTTTTTGAACAACTAGAGGACCATAGTTTGGAGACCCCTGTACTAGATTATTGTTTCAAACTAGGAATAGAAATATTACAGTAAGTACAAAAATCTTATTTACCTTATCATTCATTAACGGACAAAGGAATTGTATAAATCCTTGCAGTTGGACTTCAAAAACAGTCAAATTTGGCAGGGGGGGGGGGCAGGGGGGTAAAACCACTAAGTGATCCAACAAAGTGGAGATCCTACTGCAAAAGCAAGTGAAGGAACCAATGGCTGATAGAAAATTAGGTGAAAAGGGGTCATCCTGGTGCTCCAGGCCTGGACAGAGAAACACCACTAAGGGGAACAAATTGCTATCAGAAGGAACCATGGGTCTCAATCAGCAAATGGGGAGTCAACCAATCATCCACCAAAAAACAGGTAAAAACAGCACACCATCTGAACAGAAGAAAAAAGTATACCAACAACTAAGGTGGTCAACAAAGGATAATGTTTAGTGGGCCAAGCCCCAAAGTAAAAAAGATATACTATGTCCAAAAAACCCAACTGCATAACTGTAGAAAAAGATAACGAAAAGATTAAGCCTAGCATACCTATCCTTTGATTCCAGGGAAAAGAAACTTGGACAGGTAAAACATATCCAGGGAAAAGACAAACTGATCAACAGACAAGGTTAAGTTGAATATTTGGCCCCTGACTTCGGGGAAAGAAAAGTCGAACAAAAGCCAGCATGGTAAGTGACAGACAACTAATCTCTTTAGGGGACATATCCATTGATGTGAAATCCCTCACAGCTGGGCCGGGACAAGGAAGGGGCAGCTGCCTTAAAAGCAGTGTTTTTAGGTGGGTGGAGGGGTACAGCATGAGCTGCACCCTCTTCATCACATGCATGCTCTAGTGGAACTACCAGTATAGCAGAGCCCCATCAGCAAAGGACCTGCACAGGATTTGGTATCTCACCAGATCACTGCTGTCATTTGTAGACAAAGAAGCCAGCACACACTAGTTGTGTAGCCAGGAGCGGTTGTCAGGAAAGGAATTGCCATTCAGCAACAATAGAACGCTGGAGGCAGATCAGGTGTGTCACCACGCCCATCTCCCCAGCCCTGGCCCTATATAAAGCACTCTCTGGCTGTGCTTCAGTGCTGGTTTATCATCAGCTCTAGTACCTGTGTCCTGTTTGTTTATCTGCGTTCCTGCTTTTGACCCGGCTTGCTCCTTGACCCATCTGCACTTCTCCTTGTTTGACCTCGGCTTGCCTGACGACTCTTTGCCTGAACCATACCTCTGCTGGATATTCTGTGTACCTACATCGGCCTGGATTCCACGGATTCTTTCCTTGTCTTACCCCTCTGTACCTCCATTTCCTCGGACTGATTCACTGTGTATGACCCTCGGCCTGGCATTAACCTTGTCTCTTTTCTCTGAGCATCTATAGATCTCCTGGAAGCGGTCCTAATCACCATCCATCCATCCATCCATCCGGGATCCATCCGCATCCAGTGCTCCTTGGGACGTGTCATCTCCTGTTTCACCACCAGGGGTGATCCGCACCGAGCTGCAAGGGAAGCCCTCTCAGCACTTCGGCCTCCACCAAGGTAACTGACAGCATAAACCAGCCATGTCAGAGGCCGACAGAGGTGCTTCCCAGCTCGAGGCCCTATGCCAGCAGGTTTCAGCCCTGACCCAAGCTGTGCAAAGGCTACAAGTTGGGTACTTCCAGCTAGAGGGTCGAGTACTCAACATGGCCGGCCCTTCTCCTCCACCTGATCCGAATCAGCCATCCGCTAGCTCGCTGCCGGCTCCGGCCCAACCGGACCAAGCTAGCTCCGGCCATTCGGCTTCAGCTCCGCCCCCGGAACCACGGGTGCCCACGCCGGAACGCTTCCGTGGGGAGCGTAGGAAATTCAGGGCCTTCAAGAATGCTTGTTTATTATACCTAGCCCTTCAACCTAGGACCTTTTCCTCTGAGTCCGTCAAGGTGGGATTCATAATTTCTCTACTGGCCGAAGAACCTCAGACTTGGGCACACAATCTCTTGGAACAGAAGAGTCCAATCCTGAATTCCACAAACTCTTTCTTTGAGGCTATGGCCCAATTATACGAGGATCCCCAGCGTACAGTCACAGCAGAATCGGCCCTGCATGCCCTCCAGCAAAACAAACGCCCGGCCGAGGACTATACGGTAGACTTCCGTAGATGGGCAGCCGACACGGACTGGAACGAGGCAGCATTAAAATACCAGTACCGTCATGGCCTCTCGGAAGCTTTAAAAGATGAGCTGGCTCGGGTAGAAACACCTGCATCCTTAGAGGATCTAATCGCTCTCGCCATCCAAATGGATAGGCGTCTGCGGGAGCGACGCTCAGAACGCCTTCAAGGGTCTCGAGCCACGTGGGTCATGCCAAAGGTCCCATTTATGGCCTCTCCTCTACCAGGACCAGCTGTCAATGCCCCGGCAGACGGGGAACCTATGCAAATTGGGCTCATTCGTTCCTCCTTGACCCCCGAAGAGAGACAACGCCGTCGCCAGGCGAACCTCTGTCTATACTGCGGAGCTTCTGGCCACTTCCTCCGCAATTGCCCTGTGAGGCCTAGTAAGTGCTGTTCACGGTCTGTCCCGAACTGTCAGGTCTCTGAGCCATCCCCTGCTCACCTTATCCTTCCTGTCTCCCTACAGGTAGCAGAAGAGAGGATCCAGCTCACGGCAATTATTGATTCCGGAGCTTGCAGTTGCTTCCTGGATTGTACACTAGCTGCGAAGCTAGGGGTACCCCTGCAAGCCAAGGAGCAACAGCTTCAAGTTTTCCTGGCCGACGGATCCCTGCCTAGTTCCGGACCCGTGACCAGGGAGACCTACCCGGTCCTTACTACCACGGACTCGGGTCATCAAGAGCTCCTCCGCTTCGATGTCCTGTCCTCTCCCTTATTCCCGGTCATCCTAGGCCTACCATGGCTCCAAGCCCACAATCCACAGATCGATTGGATTAAGAAGAGGATTTCCTTCTCATCCAAATACTGCCTGGATCATTGCTTCCCTTCTGAATCCCAAGCTCCTGCCACTTGCCTAGCCGTCCAGCCGGCCTCAGATTCCTCCGAAGACATTCCTGCAGCTTACCGGGACTTTAAGGATGTTTTCGACAAAAAGAAAGCTGATGTTCTACCCCCTCACAGGCCCTACGACTGCCCCATTGAGCTTCTCCCAGGGGCTGAGATCCCTTTTGGAAGGATCTTCCCCCTATCTGAAAAGGAATTAGAAACTCTCCGGTCCTATGTCGATGAGAATCTGAAAAAGGGGTTCATCAGGCCCTCATCCTCCCCAGCTGGCGCTGGAATATTTTTTGTGGAGAAGAAGGACGGTACGTTAAGACCTTGTGTTGATTACCGGGAACTCAACAAAGTTACCATTAAAAACCGCTACCCTCTCCCGCTAATTCCAGAATTGTTCCAGCGCTTCCGGAATGCTCGAGTCTTTACTAAACTAGACCTCCGAGGGGCATACAATCTTATCCGCATCCGAGAGGGGGATGAGTGGAAAACTGCATTTAGAACCCGTTTTGGCCACTATGAATATTTGGTCATGCCATTCGGGCTGTGCAATGCCCCGGCCACTTTCCAACATCTGGTAAATGACATTTTCCGTGAATTTCTGGATAACTTCTTAATTGTTTACCTAGATGACATCCTGATCTTCTCCCCCTCTCTAGAACTTCATCGGATTCATGTTAAAAAAGTTCTAACCACCCTGAGGAAACATGGGCTCTACGTGAAACTGGAGAAGTGTGAATTTGAGAGAGGATCTATTCAGTTTCTGGGGCTTATCATTTCAACAGAGGGCGTCTCGATGGATCCTCAGAAGGTGAAGGCAATTTTGGAGTGGCCAGCCCCCACGGATAAGAAAGGAGTTCAGCGATTTGTGGGCTTCGCTAACTTCTACAGAAGATTCGTAAAAGGCTTCTCAACAATTGTCACACCCATCACCCAGCTAACACGTCAGCAGATCCGTTTCCGCTGGTCGCCAGAGGCCCAGTTAGCCTTTGATAAATTAAAGAGCCTGTTCGTGACCGCTCCGATTCTTCAACATCCAGATCCAGCTTTACCCTACATTCTCGAGGTAGATGCCTCAGAAGTAGCCACGGGGGCTATTCTGTCCCAGCGACAAGGCACAAAGGCCTTACTACACCCAGTAGCATTTTTCTCTCGGAAGATGTCACCTCCTGAGAGGAATTATGATGTGGGGGATCGAGAACTTCTAGCCATTAAATCTGCCCTGGAGGAATGGAGGTACCTGTTGGAAGGGGCAGTGCACCCTATTATGATATTCACGGACCACAAGAATCTCGAATATCTGAGGGCCGCCAAACGGTTGAGACCTCGGCAAGCCAGGTGGGCCTTATTTTTCTCCCGCTTCAATTTCCACATTACCTACAGGCCAGGGTCTAAGAATGGAAAAGCGGATGCCCTGTCCCGGATGTTTCCAGACACTCCCGATACAACAGAGCCCAATACCATCCTGTCGGCTCAAAACTTTTTTCTGATCCATACGGACTTACGGTCCTCAATTCAGCAAGCCTCTACCCATTATACAGGACAAGAAGCCGAATCTCTACATAAGCGGGAAGGGTTCCTCTGGTTTCAGGAGAAAATTTTTGTTCCCACACAAGTGAGATTGATGGTCCTCAAGACCTTGCATGACCACAAACTTGCAGGGCATTTTGGGGTAAGGAAGACCTTCAAACTCATTCAACGCCACTTTTGGTGGCCTAAATTACACCAGGACTGCAAAACATATGTAGATTCCTGCATCACCTGTCAACGCAACAAGGGGGCAAAAGTAAAGTCATGGGGACTGTTAAGACCATTGCCAATTCCGGAACTACCCTGGAAGGGTCTATCTATGGACTTTATAGTCGAGCTTCCACCCTCAGAAGGGTTTACTACCATCTTAGTGGTCGTAGACCGACTCACCAAAATGGCTCACTTCCTACCAATGATGGGTACCCCTTCTGCCTTGGAGACAGCCAATACATTTATAAAAGAGGTGGTCAGGCTTCATGGACTTCCGAACAATATAGTCTCGGATCGAGGCGTTCAATTTACCTCTAGGTTCTGGAAGGAGCTCTGTAAATCTTTGGCGGTTGAAGTGTCCCTGTCATCTGCTTATCATCCACAAAGCAACGGGCAAACTGAAAGAACAAATCAAACCCTGGAACAGTACCTCCGATGCTTCTGCACCAGTGCTCAGGACAACTGGACCTCCCTGCTTCCATGCGCGGAGTTCGCCTATAATAATTCTGTGCACTCCGCAACCAACCAAACCCCATTTTGGGCTAATTATGGCTTCCATCCTTCCTTTTTGCCCAATCTGGATCAGGAAATTTCGGTTCCCGCAGTCCATGATCGGCTAGCAGCCATTGCAGCTAATCTCCAGTTGTTACGGGACAATATTCTGAAGGCACAACAGGCCTATAAAAAGTTCTGTGATCTCAAACGGAAGGAGAACCCAGCATACAAGGTGGGAGACAAGGTTTGGCTTTCGTCAGTTAATCTAAGATTGTCTTGCCCATCCAAGAAGTTGGGGCCCCGATTCATCGGTCCTTTTGAGGTCAAAAGAATAGTGAATCCTGTAGCCTTTGAGTTAATCCTGCCTGGCTCTCTTAAGATCCATCCGGTGTTTCATGCTTCGCTGCTTAAACCGGCGATACCAAGCCCCTACCCTGGAAGAGAAGAGTTACCACCTCCTCCAGTTTCGGTAGAAGGGGAGACTGAATTCGAGGTTGAGACCATCCTAGATTGTCGACAGAAAGGCAATCGCACTCAATATCTAATCAAATGGAAAGGATACCCGCCGGAAGACAATTCTTGGGAACCATTAGGCAACATACATGCTCCTAAACTCCTGAGAGAGTTTCACAACAAGTTTCCGGGAAAGTGTGGTCGTAGGGCATCCAGAGGCTGCCCCTCGGGGGGGGGCACTGTCAGGAAAGGAATTGCCATTCAGCAACAATAGAACGCTGGAGGCAGATCAGGTGTGTCACCACGCCCATCTCCCCAGCCCTGGCCCTATATAAAGCACTCTCTGGCTGTGCTTCAGTGCTGGTTTATCATCAGCTCTAGTACCTGTGTCCTGTTTGTTTATCTGCGTTCCTGCTTTTGACCCGGCTTGCTCCTTGACCCATCTGCACTTCTCCTTGTTTGACCTCGGCTTGCCTGACGACTCTTTGCCTGAACCATACCTCTGCTGGATATTCTGTGTACCTACATCGGCCTGGATTCCACGGATTCTTTCCTTGTCTTACCCCTCTGTACCTCCATTTCCTCGGACTGATTCACTGTGTATGACCCTCGGCCTGGCATTAACCTTGTCTCTTTTCTCTGAGCATCTATAGATCTCCTGGAAGCGGTCCTAATCACCATCCATCCATCCATCCATCCGGGATCCATCCGCATCCAGTGCTCCTTGGGACGTGTCATCTCCTGTTTCACCACCAGGGGTGATCCGCACCGAGCTGCAAGGGAAGCCCTCTCAGCACTTCGGCCTCCACCAAGGTAACTGACAGCGGTACTACTGTAATCTAGATATAGCAGACTTAATCTCCACTTCTGAAGACTTTTCCTGTTCTATCTAGTGCTGAGCTCAGATCATATTGCACCACACTCCTGAGCCAGTGAAAGAGAGCAAGAAAAAAATGGACTTTGGGGGCACAACATAATCTCGCAAATGACTGAAGTTATCTAAAATATGCATTTTATTATATTGTCATTAAAAGCAAAACCGTCACAAGACAATCAGTAACACATATGGGATTCAAAGACTATCTCATCATTCCACCACTTGATCGGCCTCAGTGTTGGATAAACACACCCACAATCTACAACATAATGGGACCTGTGCTGGAAGATTCCTGTATAAAAAAATATAAGGGTAGCCAACAGTGGGGTAGTGTGTCCAATGGTAGGAGTACAACTTAGCTCAACATGTTTCAAACTTCTTCAGGAGCTTATTACCAATAAAAGTGAGTTCTACATAAAAAAAAAAAAAAAAAAAATAGAGGACATAATTATTCTGCTTTGTACTGTGACCCTAGGTAAGAGCGATTGAATTATGGGGTTTACAGCTTGTTGGGGGCCCTTCCCCCTTTTTTCCCCTCTCTAGCCCTCTCTCTCTCTCTTCATATATATATATATATACATGTATATTGATTACATGTTACTTTTTTTTATGTAGAACTAACAAATAATCAATATACATGCATTATATGAAAAGTGATTACACCCTTCACATTTTTGTGAATATTTTATTATATCTTTTCATGTGACAACACTGAAGAAATTACACTTTGCTACAATGTAAAGTAGTGGGTGTACAGCTTGTATAACAGTGTAAATTTGCTGTCCCCTCAAAATAACTCTAAACCGCTGGCAAAAAAAAGTGAGTACACCCCTAAGTGACAATGTCCAAATTTGGCCCAATTAGCCGCTTTCCCTCCCTGGTGTCATGTGACTCATTAGTGTTACAAGGTCTCATATGTGAATGGGGAGCAGGTGTGTTAAATTTGGTGTTATTGCTCTCACTCTCTCATACTGGTCACTGGAAGTTCAACATGACATCTCATGGCAAATAACTCTCTGGGGATCTGAAAAAAAAGAATTGTTGCTCTACGTAAAGATGGCCAAGGCCTAGGCTATAAGAAGACAGGTTCCACTCAGAACAGGCCTCGCCATGGTTGACCAAAGATGTTGAGTGCATGTGTTGAGCGTCAAATCTAGAGGTTGTCTTTGGGAAATAGATGTATGAGTGCTACCAGCATTGCTGCAGAGGTTGAAGGGGTGGGGGTCTGCCTGTCAGTGCTCAGACCATACGCCACATACTGCATCAATATGGTCCGCATGGCTGTTGTCCCAGAAGGCAGCCTCTTATAATGATGATGAACAAGAAATCCCGCAAACAGTTTGCTGAAGACAAGATTGCTGGAACCATGTCCTGTGGTCTCATGAGACCAAGATGAACTTATTTGGTTCAGATGGTGTCAAGCATGTGTGGCGGCAACCAGGTGAGGAGTACAATAACAAGTGTGTCTTGCCTACAGTCAAGCATGGTGGTGGGAGTGTCATGGTCTGGGGCTGCATGAGTGTTGCCGGCACTGGGAACCATGAATGCCAACATGTACTGTGACATACTGAAGCAGAGCATGATCCCCTCCCTTCGGAGACCGGGCCGCAGGGCAGTTTTCCAACATGATAATTACCCCAAACACACCTCCAAGACGACCACTGCCTTGCTAAAGTAGCTGAGGGTTAAGGTGATGGACTGGCCAAGCCTATTGAGCATCTGTGGGGCATCCTCAAACGGAAGGTGGAGGAGCGCAAGGTCTCTAACATCCACCAGCTCTGTGATGTCATCATGGAGGAGTGGAAGAGGACTCCAGTGGCAACCTGTGAAGCTCAGGTGAACTCTATGCCCAAGAGGGTTAAGGCAGTGCTGAAAAAATAATGGTGGCCATACAAAATATTGACACTTTGGGCCCAAATTGGACATTTTCACTTAGGGGGTGTACTCACTTTTGTTGCTAGCGGTTTAGACATTGGCTGTGTGTTGAGTTATTTTGAGGGGACAGCAAATTTACACTGTTATACAAGCTGTACACTCATTACTTTACATTGTAGCAAAGTGTAATTTCTTCAGTGTTGTCACTTGAAAAGATATAATAAAATATTTTCCAAATTGTGAGGGGTGTACTCACTTTTGCGAGATACTGTATGTCTGCAGCTTGGGTTCTCAATCCACTCCTCCTCTAGACAAGAACTCCTGTCAAGTATACGGAGGGAGTTCTCAGAACCCTACTAGAGATTGGCTGGCTAGTTTTTCAAAAAGGGTCATGTGACTCCTACGCAAATCCTTGTGTATCTGAGAGCATAATCCAATACGGTTCAGGAAACATAGTTTTTGCTTCTAGAGCATACTGGTGGTAGGAGGTGGGGTAATCCTGAATTTCCTTTCTTCAAAACTGTCAGCGTCTCAATACCTGATGATCAGGACTATGGTCTCTCTCACCCCTATATTGAGGTGTGCTCAATGAAAATGGCCACCTGTACTGAACAGGGTTTTTTTTCCAATGTTGATCATGCACCCAGCGATTCATGTCATGCATGAGCGTTTTTCTGAGCGTGCTCTCAAGCTACAGCTTTGCTCAGGGTTTTAGGACATATTTGTCACTCTCTCTAGCAGAATCAGCAGGACGGAGATGTCATCCAGAATTTTTGCTGGATGGGCCATTCCAGACAGCCATTAGGCTTGGTTTCTACGGAGATCAGTCACCACATGCCATTCCAGCCAGGCATTAGGCTTGGTTTCTACGGAAGCAGTCACCACACAATCCAGGGGTGTGTAGGCTTCGTGGGCTCCCTGTGAAAGGGTGCCAGGAATAGCTGTAGGAGGATGACTTAATCTTCCTGTCACGGTTCTCGCCATGGTTTACAGACAGCCAGGCGTGGTCGCCGTTAAGTACCTGACATCGGATTTGAACCTGTGTACTTTGACATTCTGTCCTGTTAACCTGCCTCTGAGCCACACTTCAGCTCATATGGATCCAGTCTTGTTAATCTGGTATTCCCTTCAGCACTAGGGGGCTGGACTTCACCTGAGTGTGCTCTTGTCTCTCATTGACCACCTGAAGCTAATTGCTCAATTAAGCAAGCTATAAAACACTGTCTCTCACTGAGAGCATGGTCAGTTCATTGCTGATCCTTCCTTGTTCCTGTGTTGCTGATCTATGTTCCAGACCATGTTCTTGTTGATAGACATTGTTCCTGTGTTCCTGTTTCCCAAGCGTGTGTTCCAGACTGACTCCGGCTTCCATCCTTACCTTGTTGTTCCTGTGATCCTTAAGGCCCGTACACACGTACCGATCGTCGGCATACAAACGTCGGTGGACGAAGGATCTGCCGATTGTACGCGTGTTAGTATGGTGCCTCCGACAGATGTCTGCGCACAATCCGCGGACAAAAGTCTTTCTTGCAAACATGAAAATTTTTGTATGCCGACACCAGAACGGACGATTGTTCGCCTGTCAGTACACAATTCGGCCGACACACAGCTACAAATCCCAACACGCATGATCAAACCAAATGAGTTCCCGGAAGAATTTTCTCTAGTAAACTCAACATTTTATTCAGAAAGAACTTTCGGCTCGCGGAAGTCCAAGAAATATGTGAAATGCGGAGCACATGCTCATCTTGATAAATGTGAGAAGAAGGAAGATGCTGCTCATAATGCCATACTTTTCTAATAAAAAGGCATGTGTTCTGTTATGATGAAGATAATGTTTGTCTATTCTATCTGTTCTATCAAATTTTAGAATTAAATAATTTGAACTCTTCACCATTATTTTTGTATTTTCACACCAAAGATCTAACTATTGATATGACCCTTTATTCTTGTATGAATTAATGTCTAAAACATATTTTTCAGGTTATGCACAATATTAAACATGTTAACAAATTCTGATAGGCCATTTTTTATTTTCATTTTCTTTATTTTTTGGATCTCAGCAAAAAAAAAACAAAGCAAACATCAATACTTTCCGTATAATAAACTAAACATAAAAAAGGTCCATTTGGACAAAATTAAACTAGAAACTGGCAAACAGGGGTAAAATAAATAATAGGGGGTTGCAAAAATTAAAGTTGCTGGTAACTGAAATCAGGTTGCCATGAGGGCAGGTTTGGATCCTGCTGGCCATATTGCCACTGGCCATGTGGCATTTGGCGAGGTGGTGGGTGTTGTGGAGGTGGAGGTGGAGGTGGAGGTGGAGGGCACGGGTGCTCCTGGCATGCGTGGCTGTGCTCAGTAAGTATGCCGTTTTCAGCCTTTTGCAGCACATCGAGGATGATTTTTCTGGCATACTGACACTGCCTGAGGTCCACCTTATCCAAAATTTTTGCCGTCATGTTGCCGAAGGACTCATTGGCCTCCGGTTTCCGACGTAGGGCTATGGTGGCCTCCTGGATAAACTCGTCGGTGATGTCATCCACGTGCTTCCTCTTTTGCCTCCGTTTGGCAGGAGGAGGTGGTGGTGGAAAGAGTTCCACAGGCTCCTCAGGCTCCGCAGGCTCCCCAGGCTCCTGGCTGCAACCTGGCTCCTCCTCAGTGACACTTCCCTGTTGATGAAATGAACAATTGATTAGAATGTTATAGTGTATATCAAAATGCATGTTTGTTATATTATTGTGAACAAATAGCAGACTTTACATACAGTGGCGTATCTAGGGTCTCCAGTGCCCTTGTTGAGGAGCTGTATTTGGCAACAACCCCCCCCCCCCCAAGATCAATGTAAAACTGTAACCCACCCCCCCCAAAAAAAATTTAAGGGCATTAAAAGTTTCTAATTTGCCCCTTGTTTGCCCAGTGTAGAGCTCTCTAGTGGGCAATCATTGTCTCAGGTGTGAAAAAGAAAGAGAGGGTTGAGAGATAGAGAGAGGGAGAGAAAGAGGGGGTGTGAGAGAGAGAGGAGGGGGTTGCAGAGAGAGAGGGGCCTGAACTTGCAGAGGGCTTGATGTAGGGCATTGAGGGTGAAGCAGTGCAGGGAAACAGGAATAAGGAAGCCACCTGCCTTGCTGACCCAGAGTGAGAGACCAGAGACATGGAAGCAAGGATGGATGTATCATTTGCAGGAGCTGTTAGTTTTGTATTAAAAAAGGTTGAGCCAGAGGAATGCTGAGGCTACAGCAGTGTTTGTTAGGACCAGAGGTGTGCTGGGGATGCAGCAGTGTTTGTAAGACCGGAGGGGTGCTGGGGATGCAGTGAGAGGCAGTCTCAGTCTCCTGGTCTTTTGGCTCAGCTGCTCTCAATGTTTTACACCTGCATGAAGCAGCTCTCAATGTTTTACACCTGCATGAATCCGCCTGCAAACTGGGGGTTCTGGGGTGTGCAGGCTGAGTGGATTGTTAAAATAAACAATAAAACAATGCCAATGTTTTTGTGACCCACCCCCCTTGGCCTGCGCCCCTGGCGGTTGCCTGTCATGCCAACCCCTTGCTATGCCCGTTTACATAAAGGGTCAATTATGGTTTAGCTTATAATTTTGTTACATGATTACATTTTAGCAGACAATATATTGTGAAATGCCATACCTGAGTAAAACTCTCCTCCAGGAAATCCTCATCCTGGCTTGGATCAACCGACACTGAGCCCTCTGCCGATGTAGAAGGCAGTGTTGAAATTGACGGCCTGGATTCCATGGTGTCTGCCAGGAATCGCATGTTATCATAGGACAACAGCCGTGGTACATATACATTCCGTGCACCTGCTCCAGACTGGGTGGACTCCTCTATTTTTTTTAACTCCCGCCTGTAGGCAGTGCGAATACTGTTTATTTTTTTGCGGATATAAGTATAATTTGCCCCAGGACAGACGGGCTTGTAGAAGGCCACCAAATGTTCCATGGCCTGTTTTCTGAGTTTTCTATTTTTATAATCTGCGGACTTGACTTGCCACAAACACGGCAGTTGCCTGAATTCATCAATGAAACTGATGAGAAAGTTGTGGGTGGTGAAATTGTCCACCATATTGCAGGACAGTATATGCCTGCAAGACACAAAACAACACAAAACATATTAAAATAGCATGTATTTTGGCACATAATAAAGATATTCCTAATAAAAGCTGTATAGGGCCCAAAACACACACTTTCTATTAAAAGAGTCGTACCTTTGTTTGTGGGGAAAAGTCGTGATTCGCCGCTCGATCGTGCTCCAACTCTCGATATGTCCGCTAGCGAATCGTCGGCCGAACGATCTGGCGTCCTTTAAATACAGCGCAGGCGTCAACTCCTCCTCCAGTGGCGGGCTTGTGCAGGGGTGTGTACGTGCCGAAGATCAGGCCTACATGCGGCACTCACACCTGAGGCAGTGGAATAATCATTGTTTAATTACGAACCATGTCTCAACAATCTGGGAGCTCAATTAGTGGGGGCCGAAGTGATTGGGCCACCCGAAAATCAAGGGCTACACCCATGTCAAAGCCAGAAATGGTGGAGATGGTCTCCATTTTAGAAAAAATGGATTACGATGGAAAGTTGGCAAATTACGATCGGCCCAATGCCAGGAAAGATGGCATCATGGACAAGGTGGTGGCCTGTTTGGTCAAAAAATTCGGTGTCGAGCGATCGAAAGATCAGATTCGGAAACGGTGGTCTGACCTCAAACACCGTGAGCAGGATCAGCTTTCCCAAATCCATCGGATTTTGAAAAAAAGTAAGTTTTTTTTTTTTTTTTTTTTTTTAATCATGCAATATGTTTTTTATAATTTTGTGTATGTTGTATTAACATGTCTAGATTATAATGTCTATGTAAAAAGTTAGATTACTCATTTTAGTTGTCATGTCGTGATTTGATCGATCTATTGTTGATGTTTTAGTATATGACATTAAAAGTCAGGAAGCCATAGTTAAAAATATATGTATTGTGTTGCAACGAACGTTCTTTCCTGCACGAATCTTCTCAGCAAACATTCCTATTAATCACAGATTATTATTCAAACCTTTAAATAGGAGAAAAACGTAAACTCCGTGCCAAACTATGGGAAAGGAGGAGGAGAGGTTTGGCAGCTCCATCGGCAGTTGTGGAAGAAGAGGAGGACATGGGCCCAGATGGTGGCACAGATTCCACTAAAGGTAATTGGTTCCTATGCACTGTCAAACATTAATGTTCCATATTTTTCGTAGATAACCATGTACATGTCTTCATATTTGTTACTAAAAGAGCTATCAAGCAGGGCACCATGTCCTAACAAATGTACCTCTTGTGACTTTTATGATATGGCCAATGTTTTGTATTATGTAGATGAAGACATTATGCCTGAGGTGATTCTGGTGGAGCCTACAAGTGACCAGACACCAGAGCAACAAGAAGGTTGGTAGTCACAGATTTTTGTGTAGTGGGATCATAGAAATATGTGTATTTGCAATGATTGTTTAACCTTATATTCTTGTATTCCCTTACAAATTTACATTGCAGATGTTGCGTCATGCCAGGATGTGGCATCCCCAGCCAGGTCTGAACCAATATCTCCTGGCAACTTGCCAAGCAGCATGGAAGCCACTTCCGAAACTGTGGAGGAACCAGGACCAAGTGTCCAAGAGCCAATTGTGTGCCCACGTAGGTTTTTTCAGAATGATTTTTATCAGTGTTATTTTTAGCCTCCAATTTACAACACTAGTTCCCTATGGGAGCCTCTTTATTTGAATGGAAGTCGCACCGTAAGTCGGATCAGGATGCTCTGACTTGCGGGGCCACTTGCGTTGTGAAGATTTTTGAGGGGGAACTACACCAAAAAATTGAAGAACCCACCGTGGGTGTCCCCCCAAGTTCACAACCAGGCCTTTTGTGTGTGGTATTGAGTTTGAGGGTATGCCCACAACAAAAAGACAGCATGGGTTACCCCCAAAACCCCTACCAGACCCTTATACAAGCATGCAGCTTGTCAGGCCAGGAAAGAGAACGAGCAAGCGGACCAAACACCCCCTGGACCACAGCAGGACACATGCCCTCAACATGGGGGGGTTTTGTTGCTTTGGGCCAGGGGGCCTCTGCACCGCACACCCAAAAGCACCTTACTCCCATGTAGAGGAGGACAAGAGCCTCATCCCCACAACCCTGTCTGGTGGTTTTGGGGGGTCATGCGGCCAGGGGGTTCCTAGGACTTTGGAAGCAACCTTTAACAAAGGGTGGCCCCCAGATCCCAGACCCCAATCACTATGTGAATGGGTATGGGGTACATAGTACCCCTACACATTAACCACATAAATGGAAGTGTATGTGAATAACGACAGGAGACGTTTATGAAATGTTCTTAAAGATCTTCGTCCGGTCTTCTCCACTCTGCTCTTTGGATCTTCTCCTCTCCAGTCTTCTGCTGTCCAATCTTCTGCTCTTATGTTGTCTGCTCTTTTGCCCTAGGCTCTTCTTCTTCCTCCTGTCCTCCTCCAATGCTGTTGCCGTGCATTCTGCCCGTCTCTGGTCTCTGCATCTTAATATATATACATTACAACCATGCCCTCACAATGACGTCATCATGCGTTCACACCCCTAATGAATATATAGTAAGCTCAGGAGACCGGCAGAATCATCAGCAACAGCATTGGAGGAGGTCAGGAGGAAGATGAAGAGCCTAGGGCAAAAGAGCATAAGAACAGGGTAGGTATTAACTCAAGAGGAATTTAAAGATTACCTGCACACCAAATGTTTCTATATTATGACCTCATGTAGGTGATTCACATTGACTCCGTTGTATTTTATTTTCCAGATCATGTATTACATAGTTGCACATTGGCCAAATTGACCCGTGAGGCTCTTCAATGCTGCTCAGACCTCGAGCAAATAAAAGAGACTGCAACGGCATTGCAAGGAAAGATGCGTGATTTTGTGGACATGCTTGCCAAATTTTAAAAAAAATTAATTTAAAATTTTTTACTGTTTGTTTTGGGATGTTCCTATTTTTATATAATATTTTATGCCAGTTTTATGACACTCAGATGTTAAAGAGTGTACCCAAGTTTGGGAAAAGCACTTTCCAACACCCTAACCCTAACCCTAACCCTAACCCTAACCCTGTGAATGTTTGATACTAAAACATTTTTACATTCAACAATGTGTGTTCAATTCTTTATTAGACTTTCGTTGGGGGGTCGAGGTCTAAAGCTGTGTAAAGAAGCACTAAATGTATGATGGCTGTCCTATTCACATATTTACATGTTAATGAAAGCATTTGGGACACTGCCATATGCAAGTTGCTGGAGGTGTCAATGAAATGTTAAAGATACCCCCAGTTTTAACGCATATCACAGTGCGATCTGACATTTCACACAGGATCGGATCACACAAGTTTGAACGACTGTGCGATCCTATCCTGATGCGGCTGAATAAATGCATCATGTGCGACTTTTGTGCGAGTGCAGTGCAAATTGAGCCATACAAACTGTATAGCTGATTTTCGCATGAACATCTGATCGCATGTAATAAAGGAGCAGTGCGCTACGATATTACATGCCATCAGATGTGCAGTGTGAATTGAGACATACACTTTGTATGGCTACATTCGCACTGAACACGCATACAAGTCGCACATGACCCTTTATTTCTGATGTATCTGGATTGGATCGCACAGTGCTTAACACTTGTGGAATACAATCCTGTGGAAAAAGTAAGTGGCGGGTCACCCTTATGCAATGCTGGAAGGCTGCAAAGTCGCAGACTTCCCGCATCGCATAAGTGTGACTCAACACTCAAGGTACTAGCAGTCCTAGGATTCAATATGGCATTGATATTGCCAGTAGCAATCAGTGTAGGGAGATCAGTGTAATCTATAGTGTATTGCTTGTTCGTTGCTCTAGTTCACTTTCCATTACCTATATATATATAACACTTTGAGATGAACAATGATCAAGTTTCACATAACACTGACATATCCTAACATTGGTGGGCAGTGAGAAGGATGTCATAAATGAACACAACATAACAGGTGTAGGTACTTTGTTAATACCCTAATGTATTATCTGAAATATATAGTATGGGCAACTTCTGGACAATGAACACCAATATAAGGTGACATTAGATGAACCTTGGGTGTGACCTAGTTCTCAATGTGACAGGGTTTGTGTACATTTTGTGGGGTGCAGAAGGCCCTTGTATTTACACCACTGGCTAAAAAATAACACATGGCCATCATCACTTTGGATCAGCTGGTGAGAGACTACAGTCAAGAAACACACTGATGAATGTATTAACCCTTCCAAAGTCACACATATATAACACATGATTAACCCAAATAATTGTGTTTGGCATATGTGCCCAAATGATTATAATCCACAATACAGAATCATTGCAATTTTTGTTTAATGTGTTGAAAAATAATATATCTCTGACATTTATCTTGTGTGTCCAATCTTTAACAAGATTAATGTGTTTGTGACAGTGATTGCTGCCAGGACACAGCTCCTCTCCCCACGAAATAGTCCAGATATTCCTGGCGGATCTGACGGGCCCTGTGTGATGCCAATGCTGACCGTCCAACTTCCATTGACGGCATGGACTCCACTTGGTTAGAAGGTTGGGCCTCTCCACTTGTACCTGGCATAGCAGGGTCAGTATCCAGTTGCTGCAATACATAATTTTGTGCATTCCTGCGTAGGAAGTTGTGCAAAATGCAGCAACACAAGACCACATTATCCACTTTGTACAGTGCCAGGTTTATGGACGTCAGGAATATCCGGAACCGGTTGGCCATTATCCCGAAGGCATTCTCCACAACTCTGCGAGCTCTGGACAACCGGTAGTTGTAAATCCTTTGGTCTGGTGTGAGGTTCCTCTGAGGGTAGGGCTTCATGAGATGCTCCCCAAGCGCAAAAGCCTCATCTGCGATAAACACAAAGCTCATACCCTCAACAGTTTGCTCCCTGGATGGCAGGTTCAGAGTGCCGTTCTTTAGACGACGAGCGAACTCCGTCTGATCAATAACTCCCCCATCCGAATTGCGGCCATTTTTGCCAATATCCAAAAAAATAAACTCATAGTTTGCATTAACTATGGCTAGCATGACTATACTAAAAAAACCTTTATAATTATAATAAAATGTGCCGGAATTCGGAGGGGGGACAATGCGGACGTGCTTCCCATCAATAGCACCCCCACAATTGGGAAAATTCCACTTCTCCAGAAATTGATCAGAAATCTCCAGCCATTGCTCTGCGTTTGAAGGAAACTGTGGGGAAAAAATAAAAAAAAATAAAAAAAATAAAATTAGTGCTTGAGCACATCACATTATTAATTACACACACAGTTGTCTGTTAAATGCTTATGCAACTTGCTAAAAAAATATACAACAGGAAGGCAAAGGTTTGGATATGGGGATGTAACATCTACATACATTTATTTTCAACCTCCTATTGTTCTTATATTGTAAAGGGCCATACACACTAGAAGATTCTCTGAAGACTTTTTCGTGCAGATTTACCTTTTCTATGTAGTGCAAGGGCCTACCAGATTGCATAGGATTTGAAAGTGTTTGTTGGACCTCATATTATTTGGTTTTGGTAAATCGGAAGGATAAATTGTTCTGACAATCTTCTAGTGTGTATGGCCCATTATACTCACCAGCTAGAGCTGAGATTTACAAACTACGGCCCTCCAGCTGTTGCAGAACTACACATCCCATGAGGCCTTGTAATTCTCTGACATTCACAGACATGACTAGGCATGATGGAAATTGAAGTTCGTGAACAACTGGTGGGCCATAGTTTGAAGACCTCTGAACTTGAGCTTTGGTATATGCTGACTTTGAGATTTAGCATGTGGGTGGGGGATGGGTAAGTAAAACTGGGCATTTATACATCAATAAGGGCTTGTGGTCAGTGAAGGTTTTAACATCATTACATAAACATACAGAATCATAGGTGGGAATGGATGGACTGATGTATTTTAGATAAATCATTAACTAGGTACTAAAACATTGGCCAAGGAATAATTGTTTGAGGGAAAGCAATAAAATGACCCAAATTCAAAATACTGTTAACAGGCAATGCGTTTAGGGACACATAGGAGAGAATGGTGGGGTGGTTAGTGGGTAATTTTACAAATGGTTAAAGATAATCTACATCTTTACTACTATGTGCATGCGGACAGAGGGTAGTTTACAAATAATGGCCTGTATCAATTGCTGTACATCCAAAAACATCATAATTCGGGTGAAACTAGTAATACATGTAATGTAATGTAAAAAATCAAACATACCTTGATATAGTCCTTCTGCAAGACCTTGATGATGGCAGAGCAGGTCTCAGGGATGATGATACCAAGTGCTTGGGGGGAGATGCCTGTGGTGAACTTCAGATCCTGCAGGCTTCTCCCTGTTGCAAGATACCTCAACGTCGCAATTAACCTTTGCTCAGGAGTAATTGCAAGCCGCATACAAGTATCCTGCTTCAGAATATAGGGGGACACCAGGGCAAGAAGACGGTAAAAGATGGGATCCGTCATCCTCAAATAATTCCTGAAGTCATCAGGATTATTTTCCTGGAGCTCCCTCAGCAAGGACATATGAGAAAATTGATCACGGTTAAGCAACCAATTTTTCGTCCAGGAGGTCCGCTTCTTCTTCCTATTGCTCGTACGTCATCTCAGAGCCAAAACTCCAACACTAACGACAGCAACGGACGAATTCACGGTCGCCATAATAAATTCTCGAACGATGTCTCGGAAAATAGCGAAATGTCGTCAACCAAACAAATGCTACCGAAATCAGCGCGAGATGCCCAGAAGGGTCACGGCCAAACACTCACTTCCTCTTTTGTAGCGGCGAACGTGCGTGGAACGTAGTGACGTCATTTTCTGTCGGAAGACAAATGTCCTGGGCAAGTTTAGAGCACTTTTCAACAGACAAACAACAAACACACCAGCCGCGAACATTTGTAGGACGTTCTGTCGGCCGACGATCGGTACGTGTGTACGGGGCTTTATCCGGACTCGTGTCATCCAATGACTTCTGTTATTCCTGGACTTTCCTTCCTATTGTATTCCTGCCGGTCCTGCTTATTGGAGCACCTTCCCTGCCAAGCCCCCCTGCACAAATTCACAGCACCAGGTGGCTTTCTTACCTGGTCACCCTGGACTGTGGATATCTGCAAGGGTGAGCTTACATCTCTGCGTTACAGACTCCGACAAAGGTAAGCTCAGTGACATAATGAACTGACCATATGGAGTCCGCAGAGATGTGCAAGCAGCTCACCCAGCAGGTGTCCAGCCTGGCCCAGACTGTGGCTGAATTGCAGCAAGAAGTGCTGATACTTAAAGGCACAGTACGCCCAGCCCTGGAACCTGCACATCCAGAACCCTATGTCCTGTTTCCTGACAGATTTGATGGTTCCCGTTCCTCATTTACAAGCTTCCGGATGGATTGTGAGCTCCTGTTTGTCCTTAAGCCCAGGACCTATTACAGTGACTTTATCAAGGTTCATTCTGCTATTAATCTGCTTTCCGGAAGGATGAAGACATGGGCATACCAGAAGCTGCAGGAGAAAAGTCCTATCTTGGACAATTGGGAGTCATTTATAACTGCCATGGACTCTCAGTGCCTTACCTCTCAGAAAGCTACTTCCAAGCCTGCTCCCAGTTCCCGCAGACCTCGTGTACCTAGAGAAAAAGCAAACCCATACCAATATGACTCTGCCTGGTCACAGTACAAGCCTGCCTGCACCAACCCGCCTTGTCACCCTGATACTACTCCAATATGCCTTGATCCTCCAGAGCCTAAAGAGGAGCCCATGGAGATCGGCGCCGTGCGCACCAGGCTGTCTTCCAAAGAAAGAGACCGTAGGAGAAACAGTGGCCTTTGTTTCTATTGTGGAGAGAGGGGACATTTTATCACATTTTGCCCAACTCGTCCATCCAGGCCTAAGGCTCTCCCAGTGGATACCATGCAGATCCGTCCTGTCTTCCCAGAAAAACAGCCTGGAAACTGCCAAGGTTGTTGCCAGCCCTGTCCCTGTTCTGTGTCTGAAAAGGGCACCCAGACTTTGGCAATCGTTGAAACCAATAACCCTGTGGAAGCCCCTCCTCCAGCTCCAGTAAAGTCTGTACCTCTTTCTAAAGAAACTCCTGTTCTAGCAAGCACCCTTATTACTTCCTGCCCTGACAATGAAGTTCTTTCACCTGACTGCACATATGCTTCTAATGGCACTGTGGTACGTAAGGAGGATCTGAAGTTGTTTGAGGAAGTATTAAAAGCTGCGAATGCCTATCCTGTAAAAGACCTCTGCAAAGAACCTGTTCCTGTCCAGAGGGTGTCTTTAAAGGGGGGGTACTGTCACGGTTCTCGCCATGGTTTACAGACAGCCAGGTGTGGTCGCCGTTAAGTACCTGACATCGGATTTGAACCTGTGTACTTTGACATTCTGTCCTGTTAACCTGCCTCTGAGCCACACTTCAGCTCATATGGATCCAGTCTTGTTAATCTGGTATTCCCTTCAGCACTAGGGGGCTGGACTTCACCTGAGTGTTCTCTTGTCTCTCATTGACCACCTGAAGCTAATTGCTCAATTAAGCAAGCTATAAAACACTGTCTCTAACTGAGAGCATGGTCAGTTCATTGCTGATCCTTCCTTGTTCCTGTGTTGCTGATCTATGTTCCAGACCGTGTTCCTGTTAATAGACATTGTTCCTGTGTTCCTGTTTCCCAAGCGTGTGTTCCAGACTGACTCCGGCTTCCATCCTTACCTTGTTGTTCCTGTGATCCTTATCCGGACTCGTGTCATCCAGTGACTTCTGTTATTCCTGGACTTTCCTTCCCATTGTATTCCTGCTGGTCCTGCTTATTGGAGCACCTTCCCTGCCAAGCCCCCCTGCACAAATTCACAGCACCAGGTGGCTTTCTTACCTGGTCACCCTGGACTGTGGATATCTGCAAGGGTGAGCAAACATCTCTGCGTTACAGACTCCGACAAAGGTAAGCTCCGTGACACTTCCATTAAAGCTGTTCTGACTCATTGTGGGGTGTAGTTAACTTCCTTATGCTGTTAATATCTATTCATAGGGTTTGTTTGCTATGATTGAAACCCTACTTTTCTGACATGCCACCCTTATTTTTTGGGCTAGTTAGTTCCCAAACGTATGCTGCCATCAGGGCCGGTGCAAGGATTTTTGTCAACATAGGCGAAGATGCATTTTGCCCCCCCCCCCCAACCCATCCCCATTGTCCTTTTATTACTCCCTGTCTAAAACCGAGCTGATACCTCTGTCATATTGCTCCCGTAATGTGGTGGGGTGCAACGTGAAGGACGTCACACTCCATTGAAAATGGAGCTGTGCGGAAGTTCCACTACACGGCAGTGTGTAATGAGGGGGTGGGGTTATGCATTCCTCACTACAGGCAGCTGGTAGGTGAGGCCGACTAAAACTTCCAATAGCTGGGTTTCCCCCATTAGCAAACTCTCACAACCCCCCCCCTCCCCAGATACTCCCACTTTGATTACACCTCCCTAGATTTTCTCACCCTGAATATATCTCCGTATACCCTCCTCACCCTGATCACACCTCTCTGGATACCCCTACCCTGATTACACACCCATATACCCCCCACTCTGCTCACACCCCTAGATAACCCCTCCATCCTGATCACACCTCCCCAGATACCCCCCACTCTGATCACACCCCTACATAGCCCCCCCCATCACACCACCCCAGGAACCCCTACCTTGATTACAGATACCGCCACTCTGCTCACACCCCTGGATAACCCCTCCACCTTGAGCACATCCCTCCAGAAACACCTACCCTGATTACACCCCCACTCTGATCCCACCCTTAGATAACCCCCCCCCCATCACACTTCGCCAGATACTCCTACCCTGATTACACCCCAGATACCCCCCACTCTGCTCACACCCCTAGATAACCCCTCACCCTGATTTCACCCCTCCCAGATACCCCTACCCTAATTAGACCCCCAAATACCCCCACTCTGTTCACACCTCTAGAAGGCCCCCCCAATCACACTTCCCCAGGAACCCCTACCCCAATTACACCCCCAGATACCACCACTCTGCTCACACCCCTAGATAACCCCTCCATCTTTAGCACACCTCTCCAGAAACACCTACCCTGATTACACCCCCAGATACCCCCACTCTGGTCACACCCCTAGAAAAAACCCCAATCACACCTCCCCCAGATACCCCTACTCTGATTACATCCCCAGATAACGCCACTCTGCTCACACTCCTAGATAACCCCCCAATCACAACTCACAAGATAACCTCACTCTGCTCACACCCCTAGATAACCCCTCCACCTTGAGCACACCTCTCCAGAAACACCTACCTTGATTACACCCCCCAGATACCCCCACTCTGATCACACCCCTAGATAACCCCCCCAATCACACCTCTCCAGATACCCCTACCCTGATTACACCCCAGATACCCCCCACTCTGCTCACAGGAATAAGTGTATCAGGTGCGCTAATCAATGAGGTGATGTTTCCAAATCTTTAGCAGTGAAAACACAGGAATGATTTTAACAAACCAACAATGTGCTACAGATATCAAAAAATATGGTGTACATCAGATGTGTTTGAACTTATGGAGGGATAAATAAAACACAAACTTAAACCACAGTATTAACAGTGAAAACACCGGTGTGTGTCTCAGATGTGCATGGTGCTACATAAAGTCCCAAATGATATCCAAAAATAGTCTAAATAAAATAAGATGTGATGAAGCCTTCAAACTGAAGAAGTGAAGATCTTGTGACTCTATGCAATATCCCACCACCAGCGTAGCTTCTTACCAGAAAGATGGGAATACAGGGCATACAAATATGTGATTCCGCTCCAGAGATCGGACACCAGAAAGGTTTAGAAGATTTACCCCTAACACCGTCCAAGAGGAATAGAGGTGATAAGCCTCTTACCGAATCAATGAATGGGTAGAGCTGTAAACCAACAGTCACTTCTCCCTTCCAACACGGTAGGTAATGGGTCGGTCTCTGGTGGGTGTTCGCTGTTCTTAGCCTCAGTATAGGTGGGGAAAGAAAGGAACCGCCAATGGTGCATTATCATTTAACATTTTATTGATGTAAAGAATCGCACTTACATTTAGATGAGAAAATGCACGCATTAGGCTCACCCTTTGGGGGACACAGATGACAGCGGTTGCCTGCAGTGCTAACCGCCGTACGATGATGTGTGTGATGACGCGGTGCCTCCTCTCTGACGCGTTTCCTCCCGATTGGGCATCAACTGAGATAGGAGTGCCCAAAAAAATGCCCAAAAAAACGCCTGCAACAACCCACCTGAGCGTTTTTGTTCCAGGCGTTTTTTTGGGCGTCTTTGGAGGCAGGCATAACATCTGAACTTCTGTATAGGGGTATATATATACACACACACTTATATGTATTTATACACATACACACATATAGGTGTGATAGGAGCGTAGCCCTATGCCTGCAAATTATTTAATTAGCGCAGACATAGGGTTCTGCTACTTTCACACCTATATATGTGCATGTGTATATATACATACGTGTGTGTGTATATATACCCCTACACAGAAGTTCAGATGTCATGCCTGCCTCCAAAGACGTCCACAAAAAAGCCCAATAAACGCCTGCAACAAAAACGTCCGGGTGTGAAAATAGCGAAGCCACTATCCTGCTCTACTGCAATTCTAATGCAAACAATCTTTTTTTTTTTTTTTTTCTGGTTCTGGACATGATACAGAGCTGAAACTTCACAGGTACACTTTTTAGACCCCCAGACACTAAATACAAAGAAATCTCATCTCATTTTTTTTTCAATAATTTTTTCAATAATTGTCTCTCTATCAAAAATGACAATTTTTAAGAACTTTTTTTGTGTGATTAATAGTCCCAGGGGCATGACCCAGAACCCTAGGCACTTTTTAAGGGCATTTATTGGGTTTTAGGGCTTCAAAATAGTGTTTTTTGATTACTGAATTTCGGGTCCCATTGATTTCAATGGGGTTCCGAAATCCGGGCTGAACTTTCGGGAAGTTCGGGTGTTCTGGTCGAACCGAACTTAAAAGTTCGATCATCCCTAATCTCAACAACTCTGACACACCCTTAAGACAAATAAACCACACAAATTGAATTTGTCATTAAATATAATGAACAATATTTTAGACAATAAATTGTAAAAATATACAAATTTTTTTACCCACAATACACTAAAACAAATAGGACTGGGCCCAGATATACAAGAAATGCAATCTAAGATACAGTAATAACATAACTATATATATATATATATATATATTTATTTATTTATATTTATTTATTTATTGTGACGGTATGCGAGGTAAGGTAGTAGATAATCGCTATATTTCACCTCACATACGTTCTACGTTCTGTATTGAGAGACTGAACCGGAATCCGGCCCGGGGTTTTTCCAGCCTCTGTGACAGGCTAGGTTCCTGTCCAGAGATTGTGGGTAACCTTAGTCCATGCTCAGGTGGACTTTAAATGAACAGGAAGAGAGCACAGAAATGTTCTGGCCTGAGACTCAGAAGGGAATCTGAGAGAGGAGCTCTTTTTGGACTTTGAAAGAAAAAGTTTGCTTTACCATATGTTTTGTGGGTGATGGGGACCAGCCCCACACTGTATAGTGAGGAAAATTCCTGTATAGTTTAGCGCCGGACGGCAAGGATTTATTTTACTGTTTTGTTATTTTTTCATATGTGCAAACCTCTGCTGAATAAAGCTGCCAACCCACCAGACTTTTAAGAAATTACCTGCATGCTGACCTTATTTTCCTGGAAAAGGTGACCCCTGTGAGCTAATCTCCCACAATATGTATGTATATATATATATATATATATATATATATATAATATATACACACAGTATCCCACAACAGTGAGTACACCCCTCACATTTTTGTAAATATTTTATTATATCTTTTCAGAGAGGCATTAGCGCATCATTAGATAAACTGATAAATTCCCGAAGTGAGATTAATAGCCATTGTAGCAATCTGCACTAAGTGACGTTAAGGAATTCAATTACGATTAATCCGATTTTAACACTATTTAAAACATCTTATCTACTCCTGAAGCATTTGGTCAAGTGGTAAGAAATAATTGACCTTGTACTGCATTTCTAAGACACTATTACATCATCCAATCTATTTTAACAGTGTAAATTTGCTGTCCCCTCAAAATAAGTCAACACACAGCCAATAATGTCTAAACCACTGGCAAAATAGTGAGTAAACCCCTAAGTGAATATGTCCAAATTGGGCCCAAAGTGTCAATATTTTGTGTGGCCACCATTATTTTCCAGCACTGCCTTAACCCTCTTGGGCATGGAGTTCACCAGAGCTTAACAGGTTGCCACTGGAGTCCTCTTCCACTCCTCCGTGACGACATCACAGAGCTGGTGGATGTTAGAGCCCTTGCGCTCCTCCCCCTTCCGTTTGAGGATATTCCACAGATGCTCAATAGGGTTTAGGTCTGGAGACATGCTTGGCCAGTCCATTACCTTTTAAACAAGCAAAAAATTGGGGGAGCAGACCCTGAACATGTATATCTAAAGCCGGTGCAGCTATGGACCAAGCAACATGTATATTAAAAAAGAATAGCGCAACCATGCAAAAGAAATGACTATCAAATATGGAGACCATCCATAAATAAAAATGGGGATTTAGTTCCACCATATGGCCATATCGTGCTCAAGCCCACCACTGCGTCAAAGTACCCCATTATCGGTGGGTCCTACACTATCCATAAAAAAGGGGTGAATCCAGCCTCTCTTTCCCAGCAAGGAGCGTTGTCTCCAAGGGTAAGAGAGGCTGGATTCACCCCTTTTTTATGGATAGTGCAGGACCCACCGATAATGGGGTACTTTGACGCAGTGGTGGGCTTGAGCATGATATGGCCATATGGTGGAACTAAATCCCCATTTTTATTTATGGATGGTCTCCATATTTGATAGTCATTTCTTTTGCATGGTTGCGCTATTCTTTTTTAATATACAGTCCATTACCTTTACCCTCAGCTTCTTTAGCAAGGCAGTGGTCGTCTTGGAGGTGTGTTTGGGGTCGTTATTATATTGGAATACTATAGCTGCAGAGTGAAGACATCCATGAATGTATATAATATATATTTAGTGATTATGAATGCACTTTATTCCATATATTTTTTGCTACAGTATATTAATTTTTTATAGCACTTATATATTTTTACCTGTTAGCGCTGTCTATATATGTTTTTAATATTGGAATACTGCCCTGCGGCACAGTCTCAGAAGGGAGGGGGATCATGCGCTGCTTCAGTATGTTACAGTACATGTTGGCATTCATGGTTCCCCCATGAACTGTAGCTCTCCAGTGTTGGAAGCACTCATGCAGCCCCAGACCATGACACTCCCACCATCGTGCTTGACTGTAGGCAAGACACACTTGTCTTTGTACTCCTCACCTGGTTGCCGCCACACGTTAGACACCATCTGAACCAAATAAGTTTATCAAATCTCATCAGACCACAGGACATTGTTCCAGTAATCCATGTCCTTAGTCTGCTTGTCTTCAGCAGACTGTTTGTGGGCTTTCTTGTGCATCACCTTTAGAAGAGGCTTCCTTCTGGGATAACAGCCATGCAGACCAATCTGATGCAGTGTGTGGCGTATGGTCTGAGCACTGAAAGGCTGACCCCCCACCCCCTTCAACCTCTGCAGCAATGCTGGCAGCACTCATACATCTATTTCCCAAAGACAACCTCTGGATATGACGCTGAGCATATGCACTCAACTACTTTGGTCGACCATGGCGAGGCCTGTTCTGAATGGAACCTGTCCTGTGGCCAAGACCCGCTATAGGGTCTTGGCCACCATGCTGCAGCTCAGTTTCAGGGTCTTGGCAATCTTCTTATAGCTTAGGCCACAATTCTTCTTTTTTCAGATCCTCAGAGTTTTTTGCCATGAGGTGCCATGTTGAATTTCCAGTGACCAGTATGAGAAAGTGAGAGCGATAACACCAAATTTAACACACCTGCTCCCCATTCACACCTGAGACCTTGTAAAACGAACGAATCACATGACACAGGGGAGGGAAAATGGCTAATTGGGCTCAATTTGGACATTGCCACTTAGGGGTGTACTCACTTTTGTTGCCAGCGGTTAAGACATTAATGGCTGTGTGTCGAGTTATTTTGAGGGGACAGCAAATTTACACTGTTAAAATAGATTGGATGATGTAATAGTGTCTTAGAAATGTAGTACATGGTCAATTATTTCTTACCACTTGACCAAAATCTTCAGGAGTAGATAAGATGTTTTAAATAGTGTTAAAATCTGATTAATCGTAATTGAATTTCTTAACGTCACGTAGTGCAGATTGCTACAATGGCTATTAATCTTACTTCGGGAATTTATCAGTTTATCTAATGATGCGCTAATGCCTCTCTAAAAGTGGATGACTGATATATGGTATGTGATTGGCTGTGAGCTTGTCTGAACAATATATATTGTGTATGGTCACACTGCTCCAAAAATAACACAAAAAAAAAATTCATAATGGAAGTATTTATTGCCATCGGGGCTAATTCTGACACTTCGCTCCTACATGCAAAAATCTATTGAAGAAAATGATGGGAGTTGCAGTTTTTTATGTCTCACATTATTTGCCCAGAGGTTTTTCAA
Source organism: Pelophylax lessonae (assembly GCF_965119305.1). Taxonomy (NCBI): domain Eukaryota; kingdom Metazoa; phylum Chordata; class Amphibia; order Anura; family Ranidae; genus Pelophylax; species Pelophylax lessonae. Next base: position 662,787,374 of record NC_138768.1, on the reverse strand, counting down.
ATGCAAATTTTTTGGGGAAAAAAAAAACACTTTCATGAATTGAAAAAAAAAAACAAAACACTAAAGTTAGCCCAATTATTTTGTATAATGTAAAAGATAACTTTACGCCGAGTAAATTGATTCGATTTACTAACATGTCATGCTTTAAAATTGTGCCTGCCAGTGGAATGGCGGCAAACTACGGTGCTTAAAATTCTCCATAGACGATGCTTTAAACGTTTTTACAGGTTACCAGTGTAGAGTTGCACAGGAGGTCTGGTGCTAGAATTATTGCTCTCGCTCTAACATTCGTGACAATATGTGTGCGGGAATAACGTATGCATTTGCGCGTAAGCACGGTTCGACCAGAGCACTTTAAATTTTTTTATTATTTATTTTATACAAAAGGTTTTTTGTTTTTTTTTTTACATTTTTATTTTTTTTAGGATAAACAACATCCCTTGTGACAGCATGGGCTGTGACAGCTTCTCTTTATGGAGAGATCTGGGGACTATTAGACCATAAATCTCTTCTCTAGCTTCCCATGCAGTCGATCAGACAACGATCTATCTAATCGGCTGTTTCCTGGCTGCTAGTGGCCAGGTAAACAAAGAAACGGTACCTGGAAGTGACGACATAACTCATCGCTCCCAGTTTCCGGGGTTGCGAGATAGGGGAACGACGTCAGTTCCTCTCTCTCTGTTCAGGACAGCCATCCCCACCGGCCGCATCAATCCCGGGCACCGCGGTTGTACAGTAGAGCTCGGGAGAGGCAACGGCAGGAGGGGGTTGGGACCCCCTTCCACCACCCGCAGACATGATTGAGTGGCTTATTAGCCACTTGGATCACTTCTGCCTGATAGGGAATCGCCAGCTGAAAAGATACATCCTGGAATGATGCCTGTATTTGCAAGCATCATTCCAGTATAACCACTGAAACCTGAGGACGTTCATGGACGTCCTCCCGGCAGTTATTGTAAAGGTAAATTAAAGAGAAAAAAAAATAACAAACATGTCTATACTTACCTACTCTGTGCAATTCCAACTACAAACCTGCTCTTTTTGGTGCTTCTGGCCCCTCCTCTTAGTCCACTCCATTGACACAGACACCCCGCTCCCTCGTCACTGGCTTTAAATGACAGCCAATGGCTCCCAGTGCCCCAACAAAGCCAGCGAGACATGGAAGTGAGGGAAGAGAAGAGCTGAAGACGTGCACGGCACTGGATCGAATAAGGGCTCAGGTAAGAAAAAGGGGGGGGTGAGGGGGGATGCTGACACCTAAACATTTTTTACCCTAATGCAAGGAATGTTTAGGCTTTACAACCACTTTATTTCACCTGAATTAACTAGCTGAAAACGTGCCTATAGTACTCAGTAGAAGGGCTTTCCTGAGGTATCTGATTGATATCTTGCATTAAAAAACTGGCTGATCACTTGCCTATGGTACCTGGTGAAGAGTTTCCTTGAGGTAACTGGCTGATGTCATGTCTGTGGTGACTGGCTGTCAGACTGCTGGTAAAGTCTGGTTATAGTAACCGGCTCAATGTATGCCTGTGCAGGGTGCCAGGAAACCAGACCACACGGGGATGCAGGTAAAATAAAGCAGTTTATTGGAGAAAACAACAATAATTGCACAGCAAGAGTGAGGAAGAGAGAGCAGGAACAAGCCGGGGTCAAGTCCAGAAGCGGGTAATCATCCAAGCCGGAGTCGGGTCCAGAAGTGGGTAGTCTGCCGATGTTGGGTCGTCTGACAATGCCAGGTCGTTAGCCGATACCGGGTCAAGAGCCAGGAGAGTCGTCAGCCAAGCCAGGTCATACACGGAGGAACACAGAGAACAGAAGACTGCTAGCAGAGATGGACCTTGAAGTACAAACACAAGGGCATAGATTTCAACCCAACAGGTGATAGATAGTCAGGTGTCGAGCATCATCAATGTGCAACGCCCAGGCAGCAGGAAGTGATGATGCAATCAGAGTCTATAAGAGGCAGCAGTCTGCGCATGTCCAGATGGATGCCAACAGGAGGGCAAGGTAAGACCTTAACAGTACCCTCCCCTCAACGGCCCCTCCTCTGTGGAGCAAAAAATGGTTTCTGAGGAAAGCCAGCATGAAAAGCACAGAGAAGGGACCACCAGGTATTGAACCTGACCTCCTGTACAGATGAGAATCCAAGACGCTGATTACCTCATACTCCTCATGATTGTCCACAGGAATGGGATGAGGACTGGGAAGTGAAGAAGTATAGCGATTGCAAACCAATGGCTTCAAAAGTGACACATGAAAGACATTGGAGATACACATGCCAGGGGGAAGATCAAGGGCATAGGCCACCAGGTCCAACCTTACGGAGGATGTGAAAAGGCCCAACAAAACGGGGGTCCCAGTTTTGGAGTGGGCACCCTGAGGTTGAGATTACGGGATGACAACCACACCCTCTCCCTGACCTGGTAAGAAGGAGCAGATAAACGTCTCCAGTCTGCCTGGAGCTTTTGACACTGTGCAGAAACTGGAAAAAAACTCTTGAATTTACACACAAGAGGAACGGAGGGCATGAAGATAATCCTCCACAGCCGGGATGTCCTTTGCTGAGAACGACTTGGGCAACACAGCAGGTTGGAACCTATAATTGGTCATGAATGGAGACATGCTGGAAGACTAGTTGACGGCAGAACTCCTGGCGAACTCTGCCCAGGGTAGCAGAGCAACCCAATTGTCCTGATGGTCAGAGATATAGCAGCGGAGAAATTGCTCCAGAGCTTGGCTGAAATGCTCAGCAGCACCATTGGACTGCAGATGGTAGGACGAAGAGAAGAGAGTCGAATACCCAACTGGGGGCAAAAGGCGTGCCAGAACCTGAAAACAAACTGGCTCCTGCGGTCTAGACAATCTCCTTAGGCAACCCGTGGAAATGGAAGACCTTCCTGGCAAACACAGAGGCAAGTTCCTGAGCGGTAAGCAGCTGTTTAAATGGAACTATCATGTACCTGGTGCTAGAGGCCAATGGAGAGAGAGGGCTTCCCTTGTGGCTAAGTTCCAGACCCCCCTGAGAATGAGAACAGGAGAGGTCAGGCCCAAAGTAGCACGGGTCGCCTGCTGGACTGTGTGCAGAAGGATCCAGAGTACAACTGGAGTGGAATCAGCAGACAGGTGGCGCCCGTGAGGTGTTTGCAGGACTTGGATAAAGCTGAGACTGGAACGTGGTCAGGTGGATAGCCAAGATCAGGAGCCAGGTGGATATCTTTTCTCCCCGGTTTCTCTAAGGATAGCTGTGATCTACCGCCCACCTGGACCAGTATCGACCTTTCTTGATGACTTCTCCGCCTGGCTACCCTTTCTCTCTTCCGAAATCCCCACAATCATTCTCGGCGACTTCAACATCCCTATTAATACTAACACTCCTACCACTTCCAAACTTCTCAGTCTAACCTCCTCCTTTGACCTGAAGCAATGGACACATGCTTCTACTCACTCTGAAGGCAATACCCTTGACCTTGTTTTCTCCCACCTATGCACTCCGCACAACCTTTCGAACTATCCTTTCCCTCTCTGATCACTACCTTATTAGTTTCACTCTCTCCCTTTCCTCCACCTCCTCTCCCTCCAGCTACCGTACAGTTACCCACAGAAACCTACGCCATCTCAACCCTTCTCTTCTCTACTCTGCTACCGACCACCTCTATGACAAACTTGCACCCCTGTCCTGCACCAACCTAGCCATTTCTGTTCACAACGCTTCACTCTTAGCCTCCCTGGACACACTGGCCCCCCTCACCACACACCGAATCAGGCCCGACCCCTTCAACATTGGCAAACCGATAACACTAGAAGTCTGAAAAAGTATAGCCGTGCTCTTGAGCGCCTATGGCGTAAGACTCGGTCTCAGAAGGATCTCAACCAATATAAATCCGCCCTCCAAAAATACAATTCCAGTCTCCACACTGCCAAACAGACCTATTTTATCACTCACATTAACAGCCTGTCATCACTCCCCCGGCAACTCTTCGCTACCTTTAACTCTCTACTCCGTTCTCCACTACCCCCTCCCACCGACTAACTCACTGCCCAGGAGATTGCCTACCACTTCAAACAGAAGATTGATACAATTCGTAAGGAGATCGTTGCTGTTCAGATACCTTCCATGCCTTATGCTTCATGCCCACAGGTGCGATCATTACTTCCCTCATTCAACCCCGCCACTACAGAAGAGGTTGCTAAACTACTTGCTAACATCCACTTAACCACCTGCCCTCTGGATTCTGTTCCCTCGCAAATGCTACGTTCACCTTCTGTCCCTATTCTATGCTCTCTAACCCACATCCTCAATCTCTCCCTCTCTTCTGGCATCTTCCCCAACTCTCTAAAACATGCACTAGTCAGCCCCATACTTAAAAAGCCCTCAATGGACCCAACCGATCTGAACAACCTATGCCCTATTTCCTTGCTCCCCTTTTCATCCAAACTCCTCGAACGTCTAGTCTACAACCGACTGTGTGACCACCTTGCCGAGAATAGCCTCCTTGATCCCCTTCAGTCTGGATTTCGGCCTCAACACTCCACTGAAACTGCTCTCCTAAAACTGACAAACGATCTGCTAACGGCCAAAACCGATGGACACTATTCTGTACTCCTACTTCTGGACCTTTCTACTGCCGATTGTACTACGATTGACCATCCCCTCCTCCTCAAAAAACTCCATGCCTTTGGTCTCCGTGACTGGACTCTTCACTGGTTATCTTCCTACTTATCCAACCACACCTTTAGCGTTACATACAATTCTACTTCCTCCTCTCCTCTTCCCTTCTCTGTTGGGGTCCCCCAAGGCTCGTACCATCTCTACGCTGACGATACCCAAATCTATCTATCCACTCCTCAGCTCTCTCCCTCAGTCTCCTCACGTATCACTAATTTACTATCAGATATATCGGTCTGGATGTCTCACCACTTCCTCAAACTCAATCCATCCAAAACCAAGCTTATAATTTTTCCTCCACCACGTGCCCCTTCCCCTGATTTCTCCGTCAATATCAATGGCATTACTATCAGCCCATCCCCGCATGCCAAGGTCTTAGGTGTTGTCCTGGACTCTGAACTCTCCTTCAAACCCCACATCCAATCGCTGTCCAAATCTTGCCGCCTCAGCCTCCGCAACATCTCCAAAATACACCCCTTTCTAACCAAAGACACAACAAAACTCCTAGTTCACTCCCTGGTCATCTCGCGCCTCGACTACTGCAATTCCCTTCTCATTGGCATACCTCTACACAGGTTATCCCCCCTTCAATCCATCATGAATGCTGCCGCCAGACTCATCCACCTCACAAATCGCTCAGTGTCCGCTGCTCCTCTCTGTCAAGCCCTCCACTGGCTTCCGCTCACCCAACTAATTAAATTCAAAATACTTACAACATCTTACAAAGCAATCCACAGCTTAGCCCCTAGCTACATCACCAGCCTCATCTCAAAATACCAACCTAATCGCTCTCTTCGTTCCTCTCAAAACCTCCTGCTCTCTAGCTCCCTCATCACCTCCTCCCATGCTCGCCTCCAGGACTTTTCCAGAGCCTCTCTAATCCTATGGAACTCCTTACCCTTATCTGTCCGATTATCTCCAACTCTATTAGCTTTTAGGCGATCTCTGAAAACCCTCCTTTTCAGAGAAGCCTATCCTACCAACCCCTAACAAATGTACCTCCTTTTTCTCCATCAACCCATCCCCCACGGTTATTGCCTTTTGTTTCACTTGACCCTCCCTTCTAGATTGTAAGCTCTAACGAGCAGGGCCCTCTAGTTCCTCCTGTTTTGAACTGTATTGTCTTCCATCACACTGTAAAGCGCTGCGCAAACTGTTGGTGCTATATAAATCCTGTATAATAATAATAATAATCAGAGCAAGTGTGGTCAGATGGATAGCCAAGATCAGGAGCCAGGTGGATGTCAGAGCAAGCGTGGTCAGGTGGATAGCAGAGGTCAAACACAGGAAGCAATCGGGAGACAGGTCAAGGACAAGCCGGGTCGGTAACAGGAGACAGGAACTGGAATATCACAAGAATAACACACTGGAGGAGCCGAAGATCAACCAGCAACTAAAATCACTGGCAGGCTTCCTTATATAGGCCCAGGTAAATTGCTGTTAGTGCTGCTGGGTCCTAAAGTCCTTCTCCTGCTAAGTTGCTGATAGCGCTGCTGGGTCCTAGAGCCCTTCTCCTGACGTTTGTGCCCTGACAGTGCCCCCCCCCCCCCCCGACGGGCAGCCTCCGGATGCCCATTTGGGAAACTTTCTCTGGGTGTTTGTCCTGAAAGTCTTGGAGGAGTCTGGGGGCATGTACATTGGCTTCGGGTTCCCATGAGTTTTCTTTGGGTGATACCCTTTCCATTTAATTAAGAACTGGGTTTGTCTCCCTCCCTTCCTGCAGTCCAGGATTGCTTCCACCTCGAATTCTGTGTCCTCACCAATCGTCACTGGCGGCGGAGGTGGCTCCGCTCTCCCTGGAAATGGATCTGGAACAGTTGGTTTAAGCAAGGAGGTGTGAAAAACCGGATGGATCTTATATGAGTCAGGCAAAGATAATTCGTAAGCCACTGGGTTAATTTCCCGTTTGATCTGAAAGGGCCCAATATACCTTGGCCCTAGCTTCCGTGAAGGGCAGGCCAATTTCAGGTTGGCAGTAGACAGCCACACTTTGTCCCCAACCTTGAAGGAAGGATTTCCCCTCCGTTTCCGATCAATGTGTTTTTTGTAATCCACTTGGGCTTTCTGTATGGACTCCCGGAGGACCTGATAATTGTTTTGAATGAAAACAAGTCTGTCCTGCAAGGTGGGTACAGAAGTTTCAGGCATAGGAGTTATTATAGGCAAATTCCGCCAGTGGAAGCAGGGATGCCCAGTCATCTTGGGAAAAAGCTGAAAAGCATCGGAGGTATTGCTCGAGGGTTTTGTTAGTGTGTTCCGTTTGCCCATTACTTTAGGGATGGTAGGCAGATGATAGGAGAGTTCTACTTCCAAGGCTTTACAAAGGGCTCTCCAAAACCTAGAAGTGAATTGCACCCCCCGATCCAAAACAATGTTTTTTGGTAGTCCATGAAGTCTTATGACCTCGATAAACGTGTGAGCGGTTTCCGCTGCAGAGGGAGTACCAATCATTGGTATGAAGTGGGCCATTTTTGATAATCGGTCTACCACAACTAGGATGGTCGTGAATCTTTCAGAGGGAGGAAGATCAACAATAAAATCCATTGAAATCATTTCCCAGGGGCGATTAGGGATAGGCAAGGGTCTTGATAACCCCCAGGCTTTGAATTTGTCGCTTTTGCTACGTAGACATATTGTGCATGACTTGACGTAGGATCTACAGTCCCGATTGAGGTTAGGCCACCAAAAGGACCGCTGAATGAGCTTGTTAGTTTTACAGGCCCCAAAGTGCCCTGCAAGTTGGTGGTCGTGGAATGCCCTGAGAACCAGAGACCTAGCTTCTTGAGGTACAAAGATTTTGTCCTGGTGCCAAAGTAATCCACCCTGCCTCCTTAACAAGTCATGTTCGGAATCGGGGCACGATACAAAAGATTGTTCAATGGATGCCTTTAGGTTGGGTTGAATCAGCAAAAAATTTTGGGCAGATAAGATAGTGCTTGGAGGAGCACATTCAGTAGATTCGGGGAACATCCTGGACAGGGCATCGGCTTTCCCATTTTTGGAACCTGGGCGGTATGTTAAGTGGAAATTGGTACCTCCATTCTTCAAGAGCGACTTTAATTGCCAGGAGTTCTCTGTCACTCACATCATAGTTTCTTTCGGCCTGATTCAGCTTCCTGGAGCAAAAGGCTACTGGGTGAAGCAGGGCCTTTGGGCCCTGACGCTGAGAGAGCACGGCTCCCGTAGCTACTTCGGATGCGTCCACCTCAAGGACAAAGGGAGGAGCTGGGTCAGGATGTTGCAACACGGGAGCAGAGGTGAAGAGAGCCTTCAGTTTTTCAAAAGCCGCTTGAGAATCTTGGTTCCAGGAGAAGCGTGAGTGCAGGTGAGTGAGCTGGGTGATCGGGGCAATAATAGTAGAGAAATTCCAAATAAATTTCCAATAAAAATTAGCGAAGCCCACGAACCTCTGGACCCCTTTCTTGTCAGAAGGTGCAGGACACTCCAAGATTGCTGATACTCTCTGAGGATCCATGGAAATCCCTTTCGTGGAGAATATGAGTCCAAAGAACTGGATAGATTGTTTCTGAAACTCACACTTTTCTGCTTTAGCATATACAGTGCCTTGCAAAAGTATTCGGCCCCCTTGAACTATTCGAACCTTTGCCACACTTTAGGCTTTAAATATAAAGATATAAAACTGTAATTTTTTGTGAAGAATCAACAACAAGTGGGACACAATCATGAAGTGGAGCGAAATTTATTGGATATTTCAAACTTTTTTAACAAATAAAAAAACTGAAAAATTGGGCGTGCAAAATTATTCAGCCCCCTTAAGTTAATACTTTGTAGCACCACCTTTTGCTGCAATTGCAGCTGTAAGTCGCTTGGGGTATGTCTCTATCAGTTTTGCACATCGAGAGACTGAAAATTTTGCCCATTCATCCTTGCAAAACAGCTCGAGCTCAGTGAGGTTGGATGGAGAGCGTTTGTGAACAGCAGTTTTCAGTTCTTTCCACAGATTCTCAACTGGATTCAGGTCTGGACTTTGACTTGGCCATTCTAACACCTGGATATGTTTATTTGTGAACCATTCCATTGTAGATTTTGCTTTATGTTTTGGATCATTGTCTTGTTGGAAGACAAATCTCCATCCCAGTCTCAGGTCTTTTGCAGACTCCATCAGGTTTTCTTCCAGAATGGTCCTGTATTTGGCTCCATCAATCTTCCCATCAATTTTAACCATCTTCCCTGTCCCTGCTGAAGAAAAGCAGGCCCAAACCATGATGCTGCCACCACCATGTTTGACAGTGAGGATGGTGTGTTCAGGGTGATGAGCTGTGTTGCTTTTACGCCAAACATAACATTTTGCATTGTTGCCAAAAAGTTCGATTTTTGGTTTCATCTGACCAGAGCACCTTCTTCCACATGTTTGGTGTGTCTCCAGGTGGCTGGATATCTTTAAGAAATGGCTTTCTTCTTGCCACTCTTCCATAAAGGCCAGATTTGTGCAGCATACGACTGATTGTTGTCCTATGGACAGAGTCTCCCACCTCAGCTGTAGATCTCTGCAGTTCATCCAGAATGATCATGGGCCTCTTGGCTGCATCTGTGATCAGTCTTCTCCTTGTATGAGTTGAAAGTTTAGAGGGACAGCCAGGTCTTTGTAGATTTGCAGTGGTCTGATACTCCTTCCATTTCAATATTATCGCTTGCACAGTGCTCCTTGGGATGTTTAAAGCTTGGGAAATCTTTTTGTATCCAAATCCGGCTTTAAACTTCTCCACAACAGTATCTCAGACCTGCCTGCTGTGTTCCTTGTTCTTCATGATGCTCTTTGCGCTTTAAACGGACCTCTGAGACTATCACAGTGCAGGTGCATTTATACGGAGACTTGATTACACACAGGTGGATTCTATTTATCATCATTAGTCATTTAGGTCAACATTGGATCATTCAGAGACCCTCACTGAACTTCTGGAGAGAGTTTGCTGCACTGAAAGTAAAAGGGGCTGAATAATTTTGCACGCCCAATTTTTCAGTTTTTTATTTGTTAACAAAGTTTGAAATATCCAATAAATTTTGTTCCACTTCATGATTGTGTCCCACTTGTTAATTCTTCACAAAAAAATACAGTTTTATATCTTTGTTTGAAGCCTGAAATGTAGCAAAAGATCACAAAGTTCAAGGGGGCCGAATACTTTCGCAAGGCACTGTACATCTTGATATTCAGTAGGAAACACTATATCCAAGGAGGTGCAAGTACCTTAACAGGCCCATGGATAGAAACAGCACCATACTGTGGAGACCAATAGAGGATCTCAACCGACTGCAAATCAAAGGTCAGATTGTGTTTCTGAAGCCAAGAGTAACCCAAAACAACGGAGTAGTGTGGGGACGAAATAACCTGGAAACAGTTAGACTCCCCGTGAACAGTCCCTATCGCCATATGAACCTGTCCCGTGAATAACCTGTGCCAGTTGCAGGGGTCTGCCGTCAATCGCCTTGATAACTAGTGGAGAAACACGAAGCTGAAAGGGTAAGGAATTCGCAGCAGCAAACGTACTGTCAATAAAGTAACTGCCAGCACCGGAGTCTACCAATGCCTTTGCCCAGGAGAGGACAACTGTGATCAGCGGTTTATCTTTATGGGAAACTCCACCTAAGATCTGCCCCTGACAGGACCTTAAGTGTGAGTGTTTTCCGGATGGGTAGGACAAGATTTCAGGAAATGCCCACCAAGGCCATAATACAGGCACCGGCCCTCCCTCCTCCTAAAGGTTTGCTCAGCCTCAAAAAGATGAGTGAACGCCAGCTGCATGGGTTCACAGCCAGATGCACCATCCCCAGGAGGCATGGGAGCTGAGAGAGGAATGGGTGGGAAAGAAAAAGTTGGAGCCAATCTGGTAGGAGGCCAAAGCAGGCGCTCCTTAAACGATGATCTCTTCCTGAGCCTGGTATCGATCAAAATCAGGAAAGAAATGAGAGGGAGATCCTTGGCTGCAATCTCATCCTTCAATGCATCGGAGAGACCATGAGAGAAGACAGCCACCAGAGCCTCATTATTCCAGCCCACCTCTGCTGCCAGAGTATGAAATTTGAAGGCAAACTTGGCAACAGTTCATATATCCTGTTGAATGGACAGGAGCAGCTTAGCAGCAGAGGCAGAGCAAGCAGGCACATTGAACACCCTATGAAAGGAGGCAACAAAACTCGGGTAATCAAGTATCACAGGATTATCGTTCTCCCAAGAGGAATTCGCCCAGATCTAAGGCCTTGTCCAAGAGCACCGAGATTAGGAAGCCCACCTTGGACCTGTCAGACGGAAAAGCCTGAACGATCTCAAAATAAATGCCCACTTAGTTTAGGAAGCCACGGCCCTGATTCGGTTTACCCCCATAGCGCTGCAGGAGGGGGGCTGAACCAGTCATTCCTCTGGTAACAGCGACTCCAGGTTCAGCTGCAGGAGCGGCAACATGAGCAGCAGCAGGTGCAACAGGAAGAACCACCGGCTTAGCAGCACCAGGAGCAAGATGTGCTGTGTGTGCAAGCAACGTCTTTAACGCCTGAACGAACTGACCCAAAAGGTGATCTTGTTGATCAAGCTTGGTAACCAGCATGAAGAGCATAGAAGCACCTGCATCATCGGGATTCATGGCCCTTGTGTACTGTCAGGGTGCCAGGAAACCAGACCACACGGGGATGCAGGTAAAATAAAGCAGTTTATTGGAGAAAACAACAATAATCGCACAGAAGAAGAGAGAGCAGGAACAAGCCAGGGTCAAGTCCAGGAGCGGGTAGTCATCCAAGCCGGGGGCGGGTCCAGAAGGGGGTAGTCTGCCGATCCTGGGTCGTCTGCCAATCCTGGGTCGTCTGCCAATACCAGGGTCGCCAGCCGATGCTGGGTTGAGAGCCAGGAGAGTCGTCAGTCAAGCCAGGTCATACACGGAGGAACACAGAGAACAGAAGACTGCTAGTAGAGATGCACCTTGGAGCACAAACACAAGGGCAAGGATTGCAACCCAACAGGTGATATTTCTCTATCGCTCATTGACAGACGTAGTCTTCTTGATTCTCAAGAGCTGGGTTATGTTGTCTCCGCAGGAGTAGGACTAGGCAGAATGACAAAACGTTCTGGCTCCACCCTAGGGGGCAGTCCCTGAGGGTATATCCTCCCTCTCTCTGCTACAGGGAATCAGTTTTTTTCTGTCTAGTCAGGAGTAAGGACCTAAGTTCCTTGCTGGGATCTTTTGGTCCTGGCAAGACTTTTTTTCTTTAAGAAAAAGACATTTTTTAGGTAGTTTTCTCCAGTGTTTTTTTCCTGTGAGATCTTCAAGCAAAAATGCCGGACTGGGCGACACTTGTGGTCACCCCAGCCGGCCTACGAGCGCGTGCAGACCAGGCATTGCGCTTGGTCGGCCGCGACATATTCAAGTAAGTATGCGGGGCCGGGCGACGGGCTGGATGTGAGATCCAGTGGTCACCCCGGTTTCTGCCTAAAAGCGCGTGCAGACCAGTGCGCTGAGTCGGCCGCGACGGAGTCCCAGTAAAGGGACTGACTTTGCGAGTTAAAAGCTCGCTTGGACGCCAGGACCAGAGAGTCGAGGCGTCCACAAACCCCCACCTCGGTGGAGAGGGTATTATGAAGAGAGGGTGCCTGTCGGTTCGGTATGGTGAGTAAACGTTCCCTTTTTTCCTCATTATGAGGCAGTATATATTATGGGCCCCTCCATATATGGTCAGTATATATCTGATACTTACAAGTCCCCCTTGTAATACAGCATGTGTTTGTGGGAAGTGGACTTGGTTCAAGAGCTAACGCTCTACCCAGCAGACTGTAACATTACAGCAAACATAGGAGGTATAATCCTACCTTATGTGCAGCGTATCTCTGTAGATCCATATGTCACCTCTCAGCAGAGTGCAGGTGGATGTGCTGGGAAGACGATATCGGCGGTCCGCCGCCATTTTGCCGTAGACCGAATGCATGTATGTCCTCAGGTCACGCCGGCCGCCATGTTTTTGGAGTCTTATGTCTCTTCTATGAGGGCGGCCATGTTTTGTGAGCCCAGCTTCCTCGTGGAGGGCTGGGAACGCCGGAAGGCGTACACAGGGGGCGGAGCCACGCCTTCTGCCCGGGAAAAAGCAAACAGCTCCTTCCAGTCTGTGTAAGACAGACGCTGGCTGCAGTTTGTTGGAAACTGCACTGCATCGGTTGGTGAGCCTTGGGGGTCCCTTTCTCTCTCTCTGGGATCGAGAAGCAGGTACTCTGAGGGGCGCTATTGTGCTAGGGGGAGACACACAAAAAAAAAAAAAAAAAAAAGGTTTTTTTGTTTATTGCTGGCAAAAGTGTCCTGTATTAACATGGACCCTGCCACTCATGTATCTCCTCCGGATCCCCTCGAGGGGTCTGCGGGATCCTCCAGCACCCCATTGACAATTGAATCTTTGTCAGCCATTATGGAAACTTTTGTGTCCCGGGTGGAAGTGGCTTGTCAGGGACAGGGCGCAAGAAAGCGACCCCCGCCTAACCCCTTATTATCTGAAACCTCGGATTCAGACTCTGAGCCTATTTCTGCAGTTGCAGGTACTTCATCTGGTATTGGTGTCTCGGGTCCTGTCTCTTCAGACAGTGAGGAGGATGTTTCGGCATCTGCCATAGCCCGAGAGGAAGCGTTGGTAAACGCACTCATTGTATCTGTTCAAGAGACTTTAAGGTTACAGGGTATTCCATCAGAAATAGCTGAAACTGAGATCCCTTTTGGGACTAAAAAGCGCATCAAAGTGGCAAAGGTTTTTCCATTGCCCAAATGTTTTGGCAATCCAATCGATGAAGAATGGCGTCTGCCAAAACGCACTTTTAATATTTCCAAACGCATTGACAGACGTTATCCGTTTGAGGAAACCCTTATTAAGAAATGGACAGAACCACCTGTGGTGGATTCACCAATTGCTAGATTGAATAAAGCCACGGTTATTCCTTTAGAAGACGCTCCGTCTTTTAAAGATCCAGTGGATCGCAAGATAGAAGCTATGTCTCGCACCATGTTTTCCTTGATTGGATCAGCTTTCAGGCCAATAATTGCTATTGGTCTGGTTTCGCAGGCTGTAACTGAATGGACCAAGTGGTTACGCCGGGACTTAGAAGAAGTCCCTCAGGCGGTATCAGATTTGTTGGAACAAATGATACAGGGGTTACAGTTTGTATGTGATGCGGCGTTAGACGCCACTCCATTAATGGCGCGAGCATCAGTCTCAGCAGTGGTTCTCAGGCGTACATTGTGGCTAAAAGGTTGGATAGCCGACCAAGGTTCCAAAAAAGCATTGGCTAATATCCCCTTTTCAGGAGAACGTCTATTTGGAGCCAACTTAGATGAGATCATTAAGGATCTCACCGGTGGAAAAAGCACCTTTTTACCGCAAAATTTTAAAGGTAGAGGAACTCGTCAAAGACGAGGGCCTTCTTTTTCTGCTCACAAGAGGTTTTTTTTCGTCCAGCGGGTGAAAAAACTAAGTCCTCCAAGGTTCCTACAGGAGGCGTCAGGGGTCGTTGGTCGGGCAAGCAAAAGCCCGCCCCCTCCAGACCTGAAGATAAACCATCCAAAGCCTGAAGGTGCGCCCCCACCCATAACTGGGGTGGGGGGACGTCTTCGCCGGTTCCCGGATCCATGGCTTTCCAGAATCCCGGACAAATGGGTTTGCGAAGTCATAAGGTCAGGGTACAAGATCGAGTTTCGATCTCTCCCACCGGCGCGATTCTTCCCTTCCAATATCCGACTATCTCCAGATCGTCTAGAAGATCTGCGGAGAGCAGTCACAGATCTACTACAACAAGGAGTGGTAGTCCACGTTCCTTGGACAGAACGGTTTCAAGGGTTTTATTCAAACCTGTTTACAATACCCAGGAAAGAGGGCAAAGTGCGTCCAATTCTGGACTTAAGAGCACTCAATTCTTTCATCAACATAAGAAGATTCAGAATGGAGTCCATTCGCACGGTAGCAGCCTTCCTGCATCCAGGGGATGTCCTAGCGTCCATAGACATCAAGGACGCCTATCTTCACATTCCCTTTTTCGCAGGACATCAGCGTTTTCTACGCTTTTCCGTAGAGGAGAACCACTATCAGTTTGTGGCGTTACCTTTCGGTCTCGCCACGGCTCCGCGGGTCTTCACAAAGGTGTTGGCCCCAATGTTGGCACTTCTGCGCCAAAGAGGTATATCGATTCTAGGTTACCTAGACGATCTTCTGCTTCATGCAGAGTCTCCTCAGACCTTGCTACAAAACATAGAAATTACTATGATTTCTTTACAGGAATTCGGGTGGCTGGTGAACCAGCAAAAGTCATTTCTGGTTCCCACTCAGAGGCTCGAATATCTGGGTCTAATTCTAGACACAGTCAGGACGAGAGTTTTCCTTCCGGTAGGGAAACTTCGAAAGATTCAATCAGCAGTCCAGTTGTTACTGTCCAACAGCTGGTCTTCCCTTCGGACGTGCATGAGGGTTCTGGGGTTGATGGTGGCTTCATTCGAAGCAGTCCCATTTGCCCAGTCCCATACCCGAATTCTTCAGCAAGAGATTCTTCTCAGATGGAATCGGAATCCGGAATCCCTGGACAATCAGATACGATTGAGCAAACAGACTAGAGAGTCTCTGGTTTGGTGGCTTCGGTCTCCAATGCTCAGCCAGGGAAAGTCATTTCTGCCAATATATTGGACGATAGTGACCACGGATGCCAGTCTATCCGGATGGGGAGGAATTCTTGGTCAGTTATCTGTCCAGGGACTTTGGTCCCCGGAAGAATCCAGATTACCGATAAATGTATTGGAACTGAGAGCGATCAGACTTTGTCTGATTCACTGGACCGAGCAGCTCCAGGGCAGCCCGGTTCGGATCCAGTCGGACAATGCCACGGCCGTGGCTTATGTCAATCATCAGGGGGGCACCAAGAGTGTCCGAGCGGCCAAAGAAGTGGCTTGCATTCTTCGCTGGGCGGAACGATTTGTTCCAGCAATCTCTGCGGTGTTCATTCCGGGGGTGGAGAATTGGCAGGCAGATTATCTCAGCCGTCAGACCCTGGATCAGGGGGAATGGTCCCTCCATCCAGACGTTTTCCACCAGTTGTGCCTACGGTGGGGCACCCCGGATGTGGATCTGTTGGCATCACGATTCAACAGGAAAGTTCAGAGATTCGTGGCTCGCTCCCGCGATCCTCTAGCAGAAACCGCAGACGCACTGATCGCCCCGTGGGGGCAATACCAGCTAATGTATGCCTTCCCTCCTCTCGCGTTACTGCCAAGACTTCTTCGCAGGGTAGAGGAGGAAGGAATCCCAGTAATCCTGGTAGCTCCGGACTGGCCTCATCGAGCTTGGTACGCCGACATGGTCAGACTGGTGGCGGACGTCCCATGGAGACTTCCTCTCAGAGAGGATCTACTGTCTCAGGGACCGATCTTCCATCCTGCTTTACGATCGCTGGCTTTAACGGCCTGGCTATTGAGACCCAGGTGCTGAAGGACAAAGGTTTGTCAGCTTCAGTTATTCCTACTCTAGTTGAAGCAAGGAAAGCGACTTCCAGAAAGATTTATCATCGCACATGGAAGTCCTACATTGCATGGTGTGAACCTTTGGGGTTCCGTCCTCGGTCTTATTCGATTAGTCGAATATTGGCTTTTCTGCAACAAGGGGTTGAGCAGAAACTGGCCTTGAGTACTATCAAGGGTCAGGTCTCAGCATTAGCCATCTTCTTTCAGAAGCCTTTGGCTACTCATTCCTTGGTGCGGAATTTCATCCAGGGGGTGCGACATCTGGCTCCGCCAGTGCACGCGCCGTTACCCCCTGGGATCTTAATTTAGTGTTGTCGGTTCTTCAGAAACCTCCCTTTGAAGATATTAGGGAGGTTCCTCTACCCACGTTGTCCCAGAAGGTGGCCTTCTTGGTGGCTATTACTTCTGCACGCAGGGTGTCAGAGCTGGCCGCATTATCTTGTCGTTCACCATATCTGGTGGTTCATAGAGATAAGGTGGTTCTTCGTCCGAATCCATCCTTCCTACCAAAAGTGGTTTCAGAATTTCATCTGAATGAAGAAATTGTATTACCTTCCCTGTGTCCTAAGCCCAGTCATCCTCGGGAATTTGCTTTGCACTCCTTGGATGTGGTCCGGGCGATCAGGGTATACTTGAAAACGACAGACTCGTTTCGCAAGACGGATTCACTTTTTGTGATCCCAGATGGACCCAAAAAGGGGTTGCCTGCATCTGCCGCGACCATTTCCAGATGGATCAGACAGACGGTAGTGCAGGCTTATTCTATTAAGGGTCGGGAGCCCCCGTTCCCTGTTAAGGCGCACTCCACTCGGGCACTTAGTGCGTCATGGGCCTTTCGCCATCAGGCGTCAGTGGTCCAGGTGTGCAAGGCGGCTACCTGGTCATCGGTGCATACCTTCTCTAAACATTATAAAGTTGATGTAATGGCATCGTCTGATGCCTCATTTGGCCGCAAGGTTTTGCAGGCCGCAATTTGAGGAGACCAGTGGTCTACCTCGAGGGTTTTTTCCGTTGGAAAATTTTTCTTTAGTCTCATTCTTTGTTTATAATGAGCCTTTAAAACTTCTAGTTTGGCACCGGTTGGGCCTACTAGATTGGATTTGATTTTGTCAATCCCACCCCTCATTTGTGGCACTGCTTCTGGATGTCCCAGCTCTTGAGAATCAAGAAGACTACGTCTGTCAATGAGCGATAGAGAAAAATGGATTTTTGTAAGAACTTACCGTAAAATCCTTTTCTCTTAAGCTCATTGACAGACGTAGTACCCGCCCCTCTATCATTGAGTTGGGTTGGGTTAATTTCTCTGTACTGCTTTAAACAGAACTGATTCCCTGTAGCAGAGAGAGGGAGGATATACCCTCAGGGACTGCCCCCTAGGGTGGAGCCAGAACGTTTTGTCATTCTGCCTAGTCCTACTCCTGCGGAGACAACATAACCCAGCTCTTGAGAATCAAGAAGACTACGTCTGTCAATGAGCTTAAGAGAAAAGGATTTTACGGTAAGTTCTTACAAAAATCCATTTATTTAGTCAGGTGGGCAGCATCATCAGTGTGCGAAGCCCAGGCAGCAGGAAGTGATGATGCAATTAGTCTATAAGAGGCAGCAGTAGGCAAATGTCCAAGATGACTGTCAACAGGAGGGCAAGGTAAGACCTTGACAGGCCGAGGTATTCGGTTGACAGTTCTGACGACTTGCTTCTGAAGATTAACTAGAATATCACAGACTCCAGACTTAAAGGGTAACTCCACTTTCATGTAGGGGGAAAATAGCAAATAAGGAAAAAACAATATAGTGTTTACAATTGCCACACAAATCATATTGTAATTGAATGTTATTAAAAAGTACTTTTTCTTTTCAATCTGCAGCTGTTGTAATGAAAATGAAATGCAATATGGCTACCTGGAGCTGTTCTATACACAGAATACTGTACTGACCACACCCCAGAAACATAATTTCCTGCTTGTGTGATTGGCTCACCAATTTTGCCAGAAGTCTGCACTACGATACAAGTCAGATTGCTGGCATCCCCTGCAACAAAAAAATGTATTTTTTGGTGAGATACAACCAATAGGAACACATCTAAAGGGATGCAGGCCCAGCAGAATTCCTCATTAGAGCCCTGCAGCTGCCACAGCTGATAGATAATTATGAAACAACTCCCATTTGACCCACTAAGCACAGAGGAACAAACAGGGATTTCTTCAGAATAACAAGAGGTAGGAATCTGAAACAGTTATTTAAATCCTTGTAATGTACTGTACATAGATCACCCAGAGAGGAATGTTTTTTTCTCAACAAAAGTGGAGTTACACTTTAAAGTGGAAAACTGTGTTGGAGATTGTGCAGTTCTTTTCACAGGCTTGGAGCTCCCGGTTCGTGTGTTCTCTCTCTCTTCTGGTCTCCACTCACTCACCCACAACCTTCCAGAGCCACTCGCACACTCCTTTTTTTCCCGGCTTCTCCCCCTGCGGTCAGGAAGCCTCTCAAAAGCCCGTCTATCTAGTGGGTGTGGTGATGTGTCCTAGAAGCCATGCCCACACTACACACCTCTCCCTCTTCATCCATCTCACACAAACATAGTATCGCCTAGCAACGAGATGTCACATAAAAGTCCATTTGAGTTTGCAGATTGTTGAGATCTTTTTTTTTTTTTTTATTTATTTTTTTTATATAAAGTTCAACTAACCTTCAGCTATAATCATATTCTGACAGTGGGAAAACTTCCAAAAATGCAATAAAATAAAAATAAAAAAATGTTTTCAAGCACCCCCGTCCTCGCGCAAAGTGGTGAACGCATACATAGGTCGTGCCTACATATATAAACAGTGTTTGCACCACATACAGTGGGTACGGAAAGTATTCAGACCCCCTTAAATTTATCACTCTTTGTTATATTGCAGCCATTTGCTAAAATCATTTAAGTTCATTCTTCTTCCTCATGAATGTACACATAGCACCCCATACTGACAGAAAAACACAGAATTGTTGACATTGTTGCAGATTTATTAAAAAAGAAAAACTGAAATATCACATGGTCCTAAGTATTCAGACCCTTTGCTGTGACACTCATATATTTAACTCAGGTGCTTTCCATTTCTTCTGATCATCCTTAAGATGGTTCTACACCTTCATTTGAGTCCAGCTGTGTTTGATTATACTGATTGGACTTGATTAGGAAAGCCACACACCTGTCTATATAAGACCTTCCAGATCACAATGCATGTCAGAGCAAATGAGAATCATGAGGTCAAAGGAACTGCCGGAAGAGCTCAGAGACAGAATTGTGGCAAGGCACAGATCTGGCCAAGGTTACAAAAAGATTTCTGCTGCACTTAAGGTTCCTAAGAGCACAGTGGCCTCCATAATCCTCAAATGGAAGACGTTTGGGACGACCAGAACCCTTCCTAGAGCTGGCCGTCCGGCCAAACTGAGCTATCGGGGGAGAAGAGCCTTGGTGAGAGATGTAAAGAAGAACCCAAAGATCACTGTGGCTGAGCTCCAGAGATGCAGTCAGGAGATGGGAGAAAGTTGTAGAAAGTCAACCATCACTGCAGCCCTCCACCAGTCAGGGCTTTATGGCAGAGTGGCCCGACGGAAGCCTCTCCTCAGTGTAAGACACATGAAAGCCCGCATGGAGTTTGCTAAAAAACACCTGAAGGACTCCAAGATGGTGAGAAATAAGATTCTCTGGTCTGATGAGACCAAAATAGAACTTTTTGGCCTTAATTCTAAGCGGTATGTGTGGAGAAAACCAGGCACTGCTCATCACCTGTCCAATACAGTCCCAACAGTGAAGCATGGTGGTGGCAGCATCATGCTGTGGGGGTGTTTTTCAGCTGCAGGGACAGGACGACTGGTTGCAATCGAGGGAAAGATGAATGCGGCCAAGTACAGGGATATTCTGGACAAAAACCTTCTCCAGAGTGCTCTGGACCTCAGACTGGGCCGAAGGTTTACCTTCCAACAAGACAATGACCCTAAGCACACAGCTAAAATAACGAAGGAGTGGCTTCACAACAACTCCGTGACTGTTCTTGAATGGCCCAGCCAGAGCCCTGACTTAAACCCAATTGAGCATCTCTGGAGAGACCTAAAAATGGCTGTCCACCAACGTTTACCATCCAACCTGACAGAACTGGAGAGGATCTGCAAGGAGGAATGGCAGAGGATCCCCAAATCCAGGTGTGAAAGACTTGTTGCATCTTTCCCAAAAAGACTCCTGGCTGTATTAGATCAAAAGGGGGCTTCTACTAAATACTGAGCAAAGGGTCTGAATACTTAGGACCATGTGATATTTCAGTTTTTCTTTTTTAATAAATCTGCAACAATGTCAACAATTCTGTGTTTTTCTGTCAGTATGGGGTGCTATGTGTACATTCATGAGGAAGAAGAATGAACTTAAATGATTTTAGCAAATGGCTGCAATATAACAAAGAGTGAAAAATTTAAGGGGGTCTGAATACTTTCCGTACCCACTGTAGTATGTGATGTATCGCCGCGAACGTCTGAGCGAAAACAATGGGTATAAAAAGTCTACACACCCCTGTTAAAATTTCAGGTTTCTGTGATGTAAAAAAAATGTGACAAAGATAAATCATTTCAAAACTTTTTCCACCTTTAATGTGAACTGTACAACCTTATTGAAAAACAATCTGAAATCTTTTAGAGGGGGAAGTAAAAATAAAAAAATAAAATAATGTGGTTGCATAAGTGTGCACACCCTTTTATAACTGGGGATGTAGCTGTGTTCAGAATTAAGCAATCAGATTCCAACTCATGTTAAATAGGAGTCAGTACACACCTATCATTTAAAGTGCCTCTGATTAACCCCAAATAAAGTTCAGCTGTTCTAGTAGGTCTTTCCTGACATTTTTCTAGTCGCATCCTACAAAAAAAGCCATGGTCCGCAGAGAGCTTCCAAAGCATCAGAGGGATCTCACTGTTGAAACGTATCAGTCCGGAGAAGGGTACAAAAGAATTTCCAAGGCATTAGATAGATTATGGAACACAGTGAAGACAGTCATCATGAAAAGGGAAATTATGGCACAACAGTGACATTGCCAAGAACTGGACTGGTCAGGAAGGCTGCCAATAGGCCTACAGCAACATACTACAAGTACTGGCTGTGTGGTACATGTGACAACAATCTCCCGTATTCTTCATATGTCTGGGCTCTGAGGTAGAGTGGCAAGACAGAAGCCTTTACTTACGAAGAAAAACATCCAAGCCAGGCTAAAATTTGCAAAAACACAACTGAAGTCTCCCAAAAAAGCATGTGGGAAAATGTGTTATGGTCTGATGAAACCAAGGTTGAATTTTTTGGCCAAATTCTAAAAGATATGTTTGACACAAGAACAATACCATACCCACAGAGAAGCATGGTGGAGGTAGCATCATGCTTTGGGATGTTTTTTCTTCAGCTGGAACAGAGGCCTTAGTCAAGGTAGAGGGAATTATGAATGGTTCCAATTTTTAGTCAATATTGGCACAACACCTTCAGGCTTCTGCTAGAAAGCTGAACATGAAGAGGGAATTCATCTTCCAGCATGACAACGACCCAAAGCATAAATGAAAATCAACCAAGGAATGGCTTCACCAGAAGATGATTCAAGTTTAGGAATGGCCCAGCCAGAGCCTAGACCTGAATCTGATTGAAAATCTGTGGGGTGATCTGAAGAGGGCTGTGCACAGGAGGTGCCCTCGCAATCTGACAGATTTGGAGTGTTTTTGCATAGAAGAGTGGGCAAATATTGCCAAGTCAAGATGTGCCATGCTGATAGACTCCTAGCCAAACAGACCGAGTGCTGTAATAAAATTAAAAGGTGCTTCAACTAAGTATTAAGGGTGTGCACAATTATGGAACCATATAATTTTATTTTTTTATTTTTACTTAACTCCACCTAAAAGATGTTAGTTTGTTGTTCAACTGAGTTGTACAGTTTATAGGTCACAATAAAGTTGGAAAAAGTTCTAAAATTATTTATCTTTGTCCCATTTTTTAAATCACAGAAACCTGACATTTTAACAGAGATGTGTAGACTTCTTATATCCACTGTAATTTTCTAGCCAAAAATACTGATTTTTACTTGTAAACAACAAGTGTCAGAAAAAGGCTTGGTCAGCAACTGGCACATGAAAATGTGTGCCAAAAGAAGGCGATGCACATCCATTTTTCGAGCATTTTGATGCATGTTAACACCTTCCCGGCCGGCTGTTAGCAAAATGATAGCCGGGTGGAGGTTTCACTGTTCTGACTGAATGTCATATGATGTCCTTCAGAACAAGCTGCTCGAGCGTGGCGATCGGTGCTGCCGTGTGTCGCTCGGACACACCGCATCTCCAATCATGGTAAAGAGCCTGTGATGTAGGCTCTTTACCAACGTAATCAGCTCTCCAATGTCCAATCTCAGTGTAACTAGGAAGTGGCGGTGAGCGGCATTCCTCTACTCGCACTAATAGCGAGTGAGTAGAGGATAGATGATAAGTGGCTCTCCTGACAGGGGGGTCTGCATTGATAATCAGTGCATTGATTATCAGTGCAGTTCCATCAGCGATGCCTGCCAGTGCCCACAAGTGATGCCCACCTGTGCCCACCAATGATGCAAATTAGCGCCATCAGAGATGCCAATCAGTGTTGCCTGTCAGTGCCACCTATCAGTGCTGCTTATTAGTGCCCATAAAGGATGCCCATCAATGCCGCCTATTAGTGCTGCATATCTGTGCCCATCAGCGCTGCATATTAGTGCCTCCTCATCAGTGCCCATCATTGCAGCTAATTAGTGCTGCGTATCAGTGCTGCATATTAGTGCCTCCTCATCAGTGTCCATCATTGCAGCCTATCGGTGCTTGATATCAGTGCCCATCAGTGCTGCATATTAGTGCTTCCTCATCTGTGCCTATCAGTGATGCATATTAGTGCCTCCTCATCAGTGCCCATTAGTGCAGCCTATCAGTGCTGTGTATCAGTACTGCATATTAGTGCCTCTTCATCAGTGCAGCCTATCAGTGCTGCATATTAGGGCCTCCTTATCAGTGCAGCCTATCAGTGCTGCATATTAATGCCTCCTCATCAGTGCAGCATATTAGTGCCTCCTCATCAGTGCCCATCAGTGCAGCATATCAGTGCTGCGTATTAGTGCCTCCTCATTAGTGCCCATCAGTGCAGCCTATCAGTGATGCCTATCAGTGCTGCATTTTAGTGCCTACCTATCAGTGCCTGTCAGTGCAGCCTCATCAGCACACATCCATGAAGGAGAAAAATTACTTATTTACAAAATTATGTAACAGAAACTAAGAAACTTTTTTTTTTTCTTTTGTTTAGCAAAAAAATAAAAACCCCAGTGGTGAATAAATACCCCAAAAAGAAAGCTCTATCTGTCTAAAAAAAAAAAAAAAAAAAAAAATGTATTAATTATATTATTTATTAATATAATTATTTTTATTAAAATTGTAGTTTGGGTACAGTGTTGCCTGACCGCACAATTGTCATTCAAAGTGCAACATCACTGAAAACTGAAAATTAGCCTGGGCAGGAAGGGGGTAAAAGTGCCCAACATTGAAGTGGATAACGGTTCCTCAAGTAAAAAAAGCAAGGTGTGAATCTGGGGGGGTGTGGCTTGTGCACGCTGCTAATGGCCGCTTGATCGGAGAGCTCTGGAGAAGAGCGGGGTTTCACAGCTACAAGGGGACAGGGCAGATGGCAACATCACCCCATCCACCCCCCCGATACCCTCCCACGACAGCCTGGGAATTACACGATAGTGTAAGGAAGACAGACGACCACAAAAGCTCACGGAGTTCTTCCTGCAGGCCTCTCAAGGCAGGGGTAAAGATGGCACCGGCTCCTTGGCCCCTGCTGCCAACAAAAACAGCAGTCACTACACTGACCCCCCGGGACGAGCAACTTGATGCTGGGAAGTCTCCTGGGGCTGCACAGCCCCTCTCGCAAACTCATACTACTAGTCCTCCCTCCAACAGCCTGGCCAAAGCCAGGCTGAGACTAGACTGTGACCAGACAGCCAGCTCAGTGAGTCAAGGAGAATACCTCTCTCCTCACAACACATTTTAATCCTCCATTGCTTCCTTCCTTCCTGCCAATCAGCCAGTCGTGGACACCCAGTTAAAAGAAATTCTAATATCCCTGCAGCAATCACTACATGTGGACATCACCAATCTCACCCAGAAATTTTCTGCTGAAATTTCTTCCCTAGGGGAATTGGTTAACCTGGTAGAAAATGCAGTCAGCGACATCACCACCACAGTCAATGATCTAGTACATGCACACGATGAGGGGTTAGAGGAAAGGCAATAGCTACGGGTAAAAATAGCCGACCTGGAGGATCGCTCCAGACGCAACAACCTAAAATTATATGGGGTACCCGAGTCAGTGCAATTTCCAGATCTGCTACAATATGCCACTGATATGTTCCGGGCACTCCTCCCTAAAGCATTACCTATCCAACTGTCCATTGATTGTATACACCATATACCTAAATCGTCTTTTTTACCAGATACTATCCCTAGAGACCTTCTTACAAGGGTACGCTTCTACCCCATCAAAGAACAAATCCTAGAGAAATCCAGGACCTTGGGGAAACTCCCAGATCCATATGACAACATTCAAATCTTTGTTGATTTATCCCAATTAACCATGGACCTTAGAAGACAACTCAGTACTATAACCAAGGCTCTACGGAACCAAAACATCAGCTATAAATGGGGCCACCCCACTAAACTAACAGTGGACAGGAATGGCATGTCTTACACAATCCCATCTCTGGAAACAGGTCTCCCTCTTGAATGAATGGGGAATCATCCCAGACCCCCTTCCAACCACAAGTACCCATAAAGCAATGGGCCCAGTTCCACCTCTATGGCACAAATCAAACCATAAATACCGGGCCAAATTCTGAAGCCCCTGGTCAATCAACAGATTCAGCTACATCCCAACTCCTCCAGATACTCTGCAGACGCAGAGCTAACCCACCTGAAATCTTACACTTAACCTACATTTTGCAGCTTTACTCCATTAAGCATAGCTGCTCAGTTGTTTTCCTTTGTTCAATTTTTGTTTTGACTTTCATTTTTTTCCCCCCAGTTTGCTCACCTCTGCACCATCAATAAATCGCATCCTTCTTGCGCCAATGCTTATACAATGGACCTCCACCGAGCAGCTCATCTACATCCCAGAGCCTCCATGTAGGGGCGACCCTCTCCACTTTTACTCATCAGCTAAACTCCCAAACACCATGGGTATCATATAAGCATCCATAAACACAAAAGGCTTCAACCACCCGGCCAAAAAAGCTTCTCTCTTCCACAACGCCTCAATGTAAGCACAACCTCTTTCCACACACGTTTCTGGCATGCAGTTCGGAGAAAAAACGGGGAGTTCTAATAGCCATCAAAAACTCTATTAAATTCTGCCTTCTAGAACAATCCATCGACCCAGATGGTCAATATATTATCCTAGTGTGCACAATTAAATCGGCTACATATACCCTAGTATGTCTTTACGCTCCAAATACTAAACAAATCGCATTCCTAAACAAACTCCTGAAGAAAGTTTGTAAAATACAACAAGGGGTATTAATATTATTTGGAGACTTTAACATTGTTCCAGATTATTATCTTGACATTTCAAACAGATCACTACGACACCAGTCCCCAATGCAACACTTTTTGCATTCCAATGACCTCTGACGTGTGTAGGTGCCATCATACCACAGAAAAAAATGTCACCTTCCTATCGACAGCACGTAACTCTTATTCAAGGATAGACTACTTTCTAGTGGACAAATGGCTCCGGCAGCTGACCTCTGATTCATCCATTTAGCCTATTACGAGGTCTGATCATGCCCCAATTTATATAACTGTGGACCCAAACTGCACGTAACCCCCAATCTATGGAAAGCCAACACACACGTCATTAAATCCTCACAATACTCTTATATGTTGCATTGAAAATTAGAGGAATTTTTTAAACTTAACAACGGATCAGTGGATAGTTCAACCATCTTGTGGATGGCACATATGGTGGTCATCAGGGGGGGTCCTAAAACAATTAGGCATAATTTCGAAAAAGAGGATGCAGCAGATAGATGAGATCATTTCACAAATTAAAACCACAAAAGAGCTCAATAAGCTTTTATCATCCCACAACCTTAAACTAAAACCCCTGACCCTAATACAAGAGCTCAGATCTCTGCTACTGAGTTCCTATGAAAAAACCTAATGCAGGCTAAAAGCTATTACCTACTCCACTAGCAACAAGGCGAATAAACGAATGGCTCTGCATCTTCGGGACCAATGTAGCAAGGCCAAAATCCCATTTATCCTGCACCCCAAATCCAAAATCCTCAACCCCCAAGGGATGGCCAATGCTTTCAGCAGCTACTATGACTATCTATACAACCTCAAAAATGACACCTCCACCCCTCAGCCCTCCCCTGAACTGATTCAGGACTTCATCTCCCAGATTCACCTTTTCACTCTTACTCCAGACCAACTCAGCACTCTAAATTCCCCATTTTATTTTCGAGAAATCCTCCAAAACATTAACAATCTACCAAACTGTAAATCACCTGGTCCTGATGGGCTACCAGGAGAATATTACAAACAATTCAAAAATCTTCTAGCCCCTTACCTTTGTGAGCTCTTCAACACTGCTGCCTCCTCCTCCTCATTCCCTAGAGCAGTGTTTCTCAACTCCGGTCCTCAGGGCACACTAACAGGCCAGATTATAGGTATTACCTTGGGGAGATGCAGACAGAATACTTCAATCACTGAGCAGCAAATGATATCACCTGTGATGCATTTCAGTTTTCTTGCAAACCAGGCCTGTTAGTATGCCCTGAGGACCGGAGTTGAGAAACACTGCCCTAGAGAAATGCTAACAGCAACAGCCATTGCTTTACCAAGACCTGGTGAAGAGCAAACAACCACACAAAACTTCAGGCCCAAATCCCTGCTTAATGTGGATCTAAAGCTATATGCAAAAATCCTAGCTACTAGGTTGATGATCATAATTCCACATCTCATAAACAGAGACCAAAATGGGTTTGTTGAGGGACACCAATCCTCTGATGCTACGAGATGCCTTGTTAACATCACCCACCTAGCATGCAGCTCTGGACCGCCTTCTCTGCTACTTTCCCTAGACGCAGAGAAGGCATTTAACAGAGTAATTTAGGGCTACCTGAGAGCTGTATTTTCCAAATTCTGATTTTCTGACAAAATCCTGTCAGCCATCATGGCTCTCTATTCTTGCCCCTCAGCGCATGTATATGTGGCAGAAATGATCTCGTTCCAATTTAATATATCCAATGGCACATGCCAATGGTGCGCATTATCTCCTCTCATATTTGGCCTAGCTATGGAACCCCTAGCGGAACATGTCCGCTCTTCGAAACTGATCACAGGCTTCCGGTCAGGTACCAATGAACACAAAATCAGCCAATTTGCAGACGACATCATTCTTATACTTACAAACCCTAATCGTTCCCTAGAAGCAACCCATTCATTATTGCAAAAATTTAGCAAAATATCCTACTATCAGGGCCCCTGTTAGAAATCACGGGCCCCCCCCCCCCCCCTGAATTTATCAAGACAATGGGGTTGATTTAATAAAACTGGAGAGTGCAAGATCTGGTGCAGCTGTGCATGGTGGCCAATCAGCTTCTAACTTCAGCTTGTTCAATTAAGTGTTGATAATAAAACCTGGAAGCTGATTGGGTTCTTTATAGAACTGCACCAGATTTTGCACTCTCCAATTTTAGTAAATTAGCCCCAATATCTTTACTAAATATACACTAAAATCATTATTAGCGGACACAAACATAACAGAGAACCTGTGTAAATGAGCCCTTTTTTAATTTTTTTTTAAATGTATTACTTTAAAAAAAAAAAAAAAATTAACAATTATTTTATTTTACAATTTTTTACAATTATTTATTAATGTTTAATTATTATTTTTTCTCTTTAATTTGTTATTTTTTTTTTTACAGGAAAGGTAGCTGTGGGAGGGGGGCAGCCCAGTGAAAGGGGGGCACACGGGAAGAGGGGGGGATCAGAAGCAGGCAAAACAGGGAGTGGGATCGGTGTCGGAAAAGCAATTATAGGAGTGATGCCCTGTGTCTGTGTCTCTCCCTGCAGCAGCTAAAAGCTGGCAGTAGGGGGAGAAACTGGCTTTCAGCTGCTGCAGAGAGCCACACAGGGCTCACTTCTGTAAGTGCCCCTCTGCCCGACCGCACCGATTCCCCATGCTGTTGGGGCCCCCCTATGTTCCCGGGCCCCCTACAGGAGGACTGATGGTCCCCCCCTATCAGCGGCCCTGCCTACTATAAAGTGAATGCTTCCAAATATCATATACTCGATTTAGGGGTAGATAGCGTCACTAAGAACCTCCTAGCCATGCAATACCCATTCCAATGAGCTGAGTCGGGTATAGCGTACCTAGGGATTCCCCTACCAAAAACGCGATCAACCTATTAAAAAAAAAACTACCTCCCCTTCAAACAAAAATATTAACAGTCTCTATCACACATCTTGAAACATGAACTCTCCTGGGCCAGGAGACTAGCTGCATTTAAAATGACTACCCTCCCACAACTTTTATACCTATTCCAATCTCTTCTTATGCCCATTCTGAATTCATACCTTAAGTCCCTACAATCTTTACTAGCCAAAGTTATATGGCAAGGCAAGAGACCCTGAGTTGCAAGAGTCAGACTCATGAAACATAGATCAGTGGGTGGCTCAGGATTAGTACAGATTGCAGACACTACGCCACTGTTCTCGCCCAACTTAAAGAGTGGTTTACACAGGAACCACAGTCTTTGTGGGGTACAATTGAACGTCACCTCATCCCATATGGGAACCATAAACTTTGGCTCTGTAGCCTCCCCCCGTGAAGTGCAATCCTAGCTTTACTCTCCCCCCCCCCCCCTATCATCGCATCTGCCAGAGTCTGTCTTAAATTTACTTCCACTACATGGGAAACCATCCCAACCTCACCCATTAACCTACCACTATCTAGCCTCCTAAAACAAATCCCTGAATTGAGCCTCAAACAATGGCCTGGCTTTTCATTTACCTTCCTAGATGATATTTTACTGAATGGACAGATAAAAACTTTCCACCAACTACAGGAAGACCTTAAGCTGCCCCCAGCATCCTACTACCAATACTTACAAATCGCACACTGTCTACATCACAATCCCCACCTCCTTTTACCCGTACCCAGCCAAGCCCTCACATTCTACTCTCCTGAAACAAAGTCTGTCAAAGGTATCTCACTGTTCTATACTGTAATTTGCTCCAAGGAAAACTAACCTTCCATCGTTCACTTCTGTTTCTCTAGTGTGAAAGGGATCTAGAATACTCCTACTCCCCTCACTTTGGGAATATAACACAACGTAGATACTTAACCCTGCTCAAAACTGCTACCTTTGATCCTCACGCATCTCCAGAGTGTTGGAGGAACTGGGAAACGAAGGGATCGCTACTTCACATACTTTAAAGTTGCCCACACCTACTCACATTCTGGATAGAAGTTCATAATTGTAACGCTCCTGCGTTTTCTGAAACAAGATGGATTTGCAGCTGCAGAAAACTCCACTCAGCAGTCATGTAGAGATACGTTGAAATACCAATTCCAACTCCCAAGACTCATCACTGTGGTCTGTCTGATTCAGCATACAAATATACACACTCAATAAGATGTTCCTGGAGTGATAGATGTATATAGCAGTATAGTGGTGATGAGCTGAAGAGACAGGTATGAACAGTGACAATAGGTGAACAGCACTTGAGAGAAATGTTCATGAGAGTATAGATGGTAACAGGTAGGATGCAGATAGGTTAGCAATCATGTATGGTAGTAGGTGGTAGGATAGCAGATGACATACAGGAGAGACTAACCCAGTGCAAGGATAGATGTTAGTAGGCTCAAGAGCTAGCAATCTAAATAATAGTGCAGATGATAGTAACAGTCCTTAATATGCAGAGCTAGATAGTGTAAGCTTAGTAGGAAGGTTATGGAGGATTCCCCTGTGGGGTACTTATCACTAATAGCAAGCAGTAGTAGAGAGGTTCGGTATGAGCGAGTGATCCGGTAGCGGGATACAGGGATCAGTAGCGAGGTTCCGACAGCGAGGTACGCTTGTAAGCATATGAGCTTCAAGGCAGGTTGAACGAACATGTGAGTGAGAACGCCGGCGGTTGAAATAGCCGCTCTGCGGCGCTCAGTGATGACAGCATCGGTCTTAAAGGTGTATGCGCACCTACCAGAAGAGAATGGTGGGACGCATACACTTAATTGGAAAGTGGAATAAGGGTACCAGAGGTACCAGAACATTACAGTACCCCCCCCCCCCTTAAGGCCGGCTCCGGAAGGCCTCTAGAACTGGTTTTTCCGGGTATTTCGCGTGAAAATTGCGAATCAGTCTAGGGGCATGTATATCAGAGGTATCCAGCCAGGTGTCGTCTTGGGGCCCATAGTTCTTCCATCGTACTAGATATTGGAGTCTTCTTCTATGGATACTAGAATCCAGAATCTCCTTTATCTCATATTCTTCTCCGCCTTCAACTTGTACAGGAGGTGGAGGTGGGATGGTAGGCCTTATTCCTTGGTCAGGAACATGGAGCTTCAGTAGCGACACATGGAAGATGGGATGTATCTTGAGGTCTGTTGGTAATGTGAGCTGTACTGCAGCTTTTCCAATAAGTTTCCTGATTGGGAAGGGTCCCAAGAATAGAGGCCCAAGCTTTTTGCTAGGGATCTTTAATCTTAAGTTTTTTGTTGATAGCCAAACGAGGTCCCCAATAGCATACTGAGGAGAAGGTCTTCTATGAAGGTCATAGTACTTTTTTTGTTGACTATGAGCGTGTGAGATGGTAGTATTAAGTAAACCCAGAGAGTCTTTTATTTGGGTAAGATAGTCTGAGGCTACTGGGTTACTTGATGGAAGAATAGTGGGATGAAATCCATAGTTCAAGTAGAACGGACTCTGTTTGGTCGTACTGTGGGTTGCGTTGTTGTAGGCAAATTCTGCCAGAGGGAGGAGATCCACCCAATCATCCTGTAGGTATGATGTGTAGCAACGTAAATATTGCTCGATGCACTGGTTGACTCTTTCAGTCTGTCCGTTGGTCTGAGGATGGTAGGGAGAAGTGAGCTTTCGCTCAATTCGTAGTATGTGACATAGTTCTTGCCAAAACTTGGAGATGAATTGTGATCCACGGTCAGACAAAAGAGTTTTTGGAATTCCATGTAACTTAAAGACATGTTTCATCAGTAGTTCCGCTGTTTGTTTGGACGAAGGTAATCTGCGAATAGCAACGAAATGTGCCATCTTTGTCAGATGGTCCACTGACACTAAAATGGTATTAAATCCTTTGGAAGGTGGTAGTTCTACTATAAAGTCCAAGGACACAACTTCCCATGGAGTCTGGGGTATTGGTAGACTGCATAGTAGACCGGATGGTTTTGTAGTGTCAATTTTGGACCTGGCACAGACGTTGCATGAAGAGACAAATTTTTGTATAGATGTCTTCATATCAGGCCACCAAAACTGCCTGGTAAGCAAATTAAGGGTCTTTGTCATACCCTAATGTCCTGCCATAGGCACATCATGTGACAATTCCAAGATCTTGGTGCGCATAGTAGGGGGTATGTAGAGTTTGTCGTTGTAGTAGAGGAAGCCTTCTGCATCAGCACTTAGTTGTGGTGGAGGTGAATCCAAACCTATACTGTGCAGAATCTCTTCCTTCAAGGAACGGACAACCCCAATAATACGCTTGTAGGGTATTATAGGAACGGAAGGGATTTCGGAGCAATTATCTTCAGTTAATCGTGATAGCGCATCCGCTTTTTTATTCTTGTCTGCAGGTGTGTAGGTCACTAGGAAGTTAAATCTTAGGAAGAATAGTGACCATCGTACCTGCCGGTGGGAGAGGGTTTTGTTAGTCTGAAGATATTGAAGATTTTTATGATCTGTATATATGAGTATTGGTAATCGGGTGCCTTCAAGTAGATGTCGCCAATTCTCCAGAGCCAGTTTTATAGCAAGCAGTTCCTTTTCACCCACTGGGTAATTCACCTCTGGGCTGCTTAGAGATTTAGAGAAGAAGGCGACTGGATGGAGTGGTGAAGTATTCGTTGGTCGTTGGGAGAGTACTGCTCCTACTGCCATATTTGACGCATCTACTTCCAGAATGTATTGGAGGGATGGGTCTGGATGGCGTAGTATGGGAGCAGAGGTAAAGTTTGTTTTTAACAAGCGAAAAGCTTCATTTGCTTCATCTGACCATTTAAATGGTTTCTAAATACTTGTGAGTTGTGTGAGAGGTCTCACAATGGCAGAGAAGTTCTTGATGAACTTCCTATAGAAGTTTGAAAATCCAAGGAATCGCTGTAGTGCTTTGCGGGTGGTTGGTATAGGCCAATCCTGAATACAGGATATCTTACTCATATCCATCTTGATTCCTGTTTTGGATATGATGTATCCTAGGAATAATACTTCTTCTTTATGAAATAAGCATTTTTTCACGTATAGATTGTGTGTGAGTAATCTGGATAGCACAAGTCTTACATGTTTTATATGTTCAGACAAGGATCGTGAATAAATAAGTATATCGTCCAGATATACCACAACACAGACATCAAGTAAGTCTCTAAAGATATCGTTTATGAATCATTGGAAGGCTGCGGGAGCGTTACATAGCCCAAATGGCATTACAAGATATTCGAACAATCCGTATCTGGTTCTGAATGCTGTCTTCCACTCATCTCCATCACGGATTCGGATTAGATTGTATGCCCCTTTCAGGTCCAATTTTGAAAAGTAGGTAGCTCCACGCACTTGTTCAATGAGTTCAGGGATAAGCGGCAAAGGATAGCGATCTTTTACTGTAATGGCGTTCAATTGCCTATAGTCGATAATAGGCCTGAGACTTGAGTCTTTATTGCGGACAAAAAAAAGTCCTGCAGCTGTGGAAGAAGTGGAAGGTCTAATAAAACCTTTTGTCAAATTCTCATCCAAGTATTCCTTGAGATGGGAAAGTTCATCCTGCGAAAGAGGATAAACATGACCAAAAGGCAATTTACTATTTGGGAGTAGATCAATAGTGCAATCATAATCCCTATGGGGAGGCAGTACTTGAGCATTTTTCTCAAGAAAAACTTCGGACAGATCCTGATAGCATAGTGGTGCAATCTCATCTGACACCACAGACAGGATCTTTCCATAAGACGGGAGGTTACACGTACTCTCGCAATACTAAGAGAGGAAGGTTAGGGTCCGTTTCTTCCAATCTATGGCTGGTTGATGTGTGTGTAACCAGGGAAGTCCCAAAACAATGGGAAAGTGGGGCGAAGATAATAGGTCGAAGGTAGTGGTCTCCGTATGAGACTCGTTAGTGGTGACTAGGAGTGCTTGTGTCTGATTAGTGATTGGGCCAGAAGATAACGGAATACCGTTAATAAGACTCACAGAGACAGGCTTAGGTTTTGAAATAATAGGTACTTTATTTAAAGCAGCAAAACGTATATCGATATAATTTCCGCAAGATCCTGTGTCGATCATGGCCTTAGTGGTAATCCTAGTCTGGTCCCACTGCAATGTCAAACGAACAAAAAGATAAGGGTTAGTAAATGAAGTTGTCAATCCCCCTAGGAGGACATGTGAACACTCACCCTCTTTTTTGCGGACAAGGGGACAGACGCTTATCATGTGATCCGGGGATGCGCAGTACAAGCAAAGATTACTGGATCGTCTCCTGGCTCTTTCAGTAGTTGATAAAGGTGGGCGTATGGTTCCTACCTCCATAGGAGGAGGGTCAACGGCCGAAATCCGAGAAGGACTGGACAATGGCATTCCCATTTTTTCAGCCTTTCTTTCTCGCAGCCTCCTGTCTATGTTGATACTGAGTTGTATCAAAGCATCCAGGGTGTCCGGTAAATCCGCTCGGGCGAGCTCGTCTTTACGGCTTCTGATAGGCCGAGTCTAAATTGAGTTCTCAGAGATGTATCATTCCACCCTGAATCAAGGGTCCATCTTTTGAACTCTGCTACAAAGTCTTCTACAGGTCTCCTACCTTGTTTCAAGGACCTCAATTGAATATCGCCAGTACTCTGCCTATTGGGGTCATCATATAGACTAGCGAGTTCCGCTAGGAATAAAGCATAGGAGTTGAGAAGCTGATCATTTTACTCAAAGAGAGAGTCTGCCCAGGCCCGTGGATCACCCGTTAGGTATGAAATAATAGTACAGACTTTGATATGATCAGTAAGGTAGGTACGAGGTTTTAGCAAGAAAAGTAACTGACAGGCGTTTTTGAATTCACTAAATTTTTTGCGATCACCTGTAAACACTAGAGGAGGATTTATTTTGGGTTCAGGGGGCTGAGCAGCGGCAAGTTGTGATAGACGGGTTACCTGCTGCTTCAGAGCCTGATTGTCTTCTTTTAATTCAGTAAGAGCGTGTAATAACGCAGTCACTTGTTGTTTTAATTGTGTCACTTGAGTGGGTAAATCTGCTGAATCCATTTTAGGTTCGTTCAATCTGTAACTCTCCTGCGTTTTCTGAAACAAGATGGATTTGCAGCTGCAGAAAAACTCCACTCAGCAGTCATGTAGAGATACGTTGAAATACCAATTCCAACTCCCAAGACTCATCACTGTGGTCTGTCTGATTCAGCATACAAATATACACACTCAATAAGATGTTCCTGGAGTGATAGATGTATATAGCAGTATAGTGGTGATGAGCTGAAGAGACAGGTATGAACAGTGACAATAGGTGAACAGCACTTGAGAGAAATGTTCATGAGAGTATAGATGGTAACAGGTAGGATGCAGATAGGTTAGCAATCATGTATGGTAGTAGGTGGTAGGATAGCAGATGACATACAGGAGAGACTAACCCAGTGCAAGGATAGATGTTAGTAGGCTCAAGAGCTAGCAATCTAAATAATAGTGCAGATGATAGTAACAGTCCTTAATATGCAGAGCTAGATAGTGTAAGCTTAGTAGGAAGGTTATGGAGGATTCCCCTGTGGGGTACTTATCACTAATAGCAAGCAGTAGTAGAGAGGTTCGGTATGAGCGAGTGATCCGGTAGCGGGATACAGGGATCAGTAGCGAGGTTCCGACAGCGTGGTACGCTTGTAAGCATATGAGCTTCAAGGCAGGTTGAACGAACATGTGAGTGAGAACGCCGGCGGTTGAAATAGCCGCTCTGCGGCGCTCAGTGATGACAGCATCGGTCTTAAAGGTGTATGCGCACCTTCCAGAAGAGAATGGTGGGACACATACACTGAATTGGAAAG
This sequence comes from Pelophylax lessonae, assembly GCF_965119305.1. Lineage (NCBI taxonomy): Eukaryota > Metazoa > Chordata > Amphibia > Anura > Ranidae > Pelophylax > Pelophylax lessonae. The sequence continues at coordinate 662,751,893 of NC_138768.1, read as the reverse complement.
TGGAATAAGGGTACCAGAGGTACCAGAACATTACAATAATCTGATTACACATGTCACTTGTATTAACATTCCCCAATCACCGGACCTAGCAATTCTAAACCTAAATATTGACACCATTCTTTATCATTTCCACAAAGGAATATCCCACATCCTCCTAGCTGCCAGACAAAATATCACCAAACATCCTCACAATCAATTGTGTAATAAAACAGGTCCAAGACCACTCCTCATATAAAACTACCCTAGCATCTGACAGAAGTGCTGTTATCAAGGTAGCTAAGGCCTGGGAACCATGGTCAAGTTGGTATAACTCCCACGTTAAACTCTGAATTTATATTGTTTAAGAACTCTATAAGGAAATAGTGGACCCCCCCCCCCCCTGCTCTAACTCCCCCTCGTTCTCTATTCCCTCTCCCTCCTAGGCTCTACCCTTCCTCATACTCTGAGAACACCACTCAGCTATCTTAACCACTTGCCGACCGCTCACAGTATATTTACTGCGGCAGTCAGCCCCTCCTGGGCTAGTGACGTAGCACTACGTCACTAGCCCAGGAGCCCGTAGGGGGCGAGCGCGCGCCACCGGAGGTGCACTCCCGCCCCCGCTGGTTTCCCTGCATCCCCTCGCGTGTGACCGGCGGGTCCGATGGTCACTCGCGATCTCCCGGTGGAGAGGGAGAAAGGCAGGCGGCTGATGTAAACAAAGCCGCCTGTCATTCTCCCTGGTGTAACAGCAGAGATCATACGATCCTGCTATGTAGGATCGAATGTCTCTGTGGTTACATGAAAAGCCACACCCCTTTACAGTTAGAAGCACGCCCCTAGGGACACATTTAACCCCTGCATCTCTAATAAAGTTAACCCCTTCCCTGCCAGTGTCATTTTTACAGTAACAGTGCATATGTACAGCACTGATTACTGCAGTAATGTCACTGGTACCCCCAAAAGTGTCAAAAATGTCAGTCAAGGGTCCGATCTGTCCGCCACAATGTCGCAGTCCAGCAAATAAAATCACAGATCGCCGCCATTACTCGTTAAAAAAAAACAATAAAAATGACAAAAATCTTTCCCTTAGTTAGTAAACGCAATAACTTTTGCGTAAACCAATCAAAATACGCTTTTGGCGATTTTTTTTTTACCAAACATATGTAGCAGAAAACAAATTGGCCTAAAATGTTAAAAATTTTTGATTTTTACATTTTTTTGGGAGGAATTTCATATAAAAAAAATTTGAAAAATATTATTTTTGCAAAATTGTCGCTCTTTTTTTGTTTATAGCGCATGATCAAAAAATCGCACAGGTGATCAAATACCACCAAAAGAAAGCTCTGTTTGTGGGGAAAAAAAGGACGTCAATTTCGTTTGGGTACAGCGTCGCACGACTGCGCAATTGTCCATTAAAGTCACGCAGTGCCGAATCGCAAAATAGGCCCTGGTCAGGAAGGGGGTAAAATCTTCCGGGGCTTAAGTGGTTAAGATTTTGCCCCCAGAGGGTTGGTTATGAATACGTGTATGTTTATATTGATCTTGAAGCTGATACAGTTCTGAACATATGCGGTTACTATACCCAAAAGCCAACCTTCCAACTCTCACGGTTGTAGCTTCCTTTTAATAAATTATATCTATGGATTATATTGTGCCCCCCCTCACAGGGGAAACCTATGTTAGTATCTTACCACATCTGTATTACCTCATGAGACTTTTATCTTTGTGTCTCTTTTTAAAACTTTAATAAAATTCTATTGAAAATAAAAACAAACAACAAGTGAATGTTGATGTCTGTCAGGGCATTATGGTGTGAAGAGGCCCACGTTATAGCAGGCACAACAGGGGCAACACCGTGCAGTATCTCAAGGCAGCAAACACAGCAGTGTTCCCGCCCGGGGTGATAGGCTCCTTGCCGGTGACGTGTGTATGTGACAGAGCCCGGACAGCGGGGTACCGTACACTCTCTGCTGGCTGCGCCACTATTCGGAGGTGTACGGTAATGATGGCGGCGCTCTGGGAGCTTGGCTCAGGCCGGCCGCTGTGCCGTATGGAATGAGTCGCTGTGTGAGCCGAGCCTCCTCTCTTATTTACATTGGACGGCTGACGTGCTGCATGCATGTAGAAGACGGACGTGTCACTTCGGCTGGGATCTGTCGTTGTGTGCCCTAGAAGGACGGGGGGAGCGGCGGCACGATGGGCCTACTGGAGAGACTGAGGAAGGAATGGTTTATACTGGGGATCATACTGGTCATCACCGCCGCCAAACTGGAGCCGTCCGTCGGAGAGAAAGGGGGTGAGTGAGTGCATGTGTGGGGGGAGATAGTACTCCACTGTATGGACGAGGGGGGATCGTGCCCGGGGATGTATAGAGTGACATGTCCTGAGACCGGGGACACCCCTCACACAGCGGGCTATGGAGCACCCCAACACTCACTGACACGTCTCATTCCATTCCCTACCGCTTCCGCCTCTGTGACAGGAACCTCTTCATTCCTCTGTGCATACCCCCTTCATTCCTCTGTGCATACCCCCTTCATTCTTCTATATATACATACCCCCTTCATTCCTCTGTGCATACCCCCTTCATTCTTCTATATATACATACCCCCTTCATTCTTCTGTACATACCCCCTTCATTCTTCTATATATACATACCCCCTTCATTCTTCTGTACATACCCCCTTCATTCTTCTATATATACATACCCCCTTCATTCTTCTATATATACATACCCCCTTCATTCCTCTGTGCATACCCCCTTCATTCTTCTATATATACATACCCCCTTCATTCTTCTATATATACATACCCCCTTCATTCCTCTGTGCATACCCCCTTCATTCTTCTATATATACATACCCCCTTCATTCCTCTGTACATACCCCCTTCATTCTTCTATATATACATACCCCCTTCATTCTTCTATATATACATACCCCCTTCATTCCTCTGTGCATACCCCCTTCATTCTTCTATATATACATACCCCCTTCATTCCTCTGTGCATACCCCCTTCATTCTTCTATATATACATACCCCCTTCATTCCTCTGTGCATACCCCCTTCATTTTTCCATATATACATACCCCCTTCATTCCTCTGTGCATACCCCCTTCATTCCTCTGTGCATACCCCCTCCATTCCTCTGTGCATACCCCCTTCATTCTTCTATATATACATACCCCCTTCATTCTTCTGTGCATACCCCCTTCATTCCTCTGTGCATACCCCCTTCATTCCTCTGTACATACCCCCTTCATTCTTCTATATATACATACCCCCTTCATTCCTCTGTACATACCCCCTTCATTCTTCTATATATACATACCCCCTTCATTCCTCTGTACATACCCCTTCATTCTTCTATACATACCCACTTCATTCTTCTATATGTACATACCCCTTCATTCCTGTGTACATAACTCTTCATTCCTTTGTACATACCCCTTCATTCCTCTGTACATACCCCCTTCATTCCTCTGTACATACCCCTTCATTCCTCTATACATACTCCCTTCATTCTTCTATATGTACATACCCCTTCATTCTTCTATACATACCCACTTCATTCTTCTATATGTACATACCCACTTCATTCTTCTATATGTACATACCCCTTCATTCCTCTGTACATACCCACTTCATTCCTCTATACATACCCCCTTCATTCCTCTGTACATACCTCCTTCATTCTTCTGTACATACCTCCTTCATTCTTCTATATATACATACCCACTTCATTCCTCTATACATACCCCTTCATTCCTCTGTACATACCTCTTCATTCTTTCTATATATACATACCCCTTCATTCCTCTGTACATACCCCCTTCATTCTTTTATACATATCCCCTTCATTCCTCTATACATACCTCTTCTTCTATATATACATACCCCCTTCATTCTTCTATACATACCCCTTTATTCTTCTGTACATACTCCTCCATTCTTCTATATATACATACCCCCTTCATTCTTCTATATATACACACCCCTTCATTCCATACCCCCCTTCATTCCTCTATATATACATACCCCCTTCATTCCTCTATATATACATACCCCCTTCATTCCTCTATATATACATACCCCCTTCATTCTTCTATACATACCCCCTTCATTCTTCTATACATACCCCCTTCATTCTTCTATACATACCCCCTTCATTCTTCTATACATACCCCCTTCATTCTTCTATACATACCCCCTTCATTCTTCTATACATACCCTCTTAATTTTTCTATACTTGCCCCTTCATTCATTCCCCTATACATAGCCCCTTCATTCCTCAATACTAGAGATGGGCTTGGATGTGTTTTGAGCTCCTACGTGCCCGACACTGCTCTCCGCTAATCACAGGCAGTGAGACATTTCCCGATCTATGCAGCTGAGGATCAGGAAATGTCTCACTGCCTATGATTAGTGCAGTGTCGACTCCCTGGCGGGATCGGCCACGTCAGAACTCGAACATGCCCAAGCCCATCTCTACTCAATACTCAATACATACCCCTCCATTGCTCTATCCGTATCCCTCCATTGCTCTATACACACTACTACTAGGACACTATACATACCCCTTCATTCCTCTATACAGACTGCTACTAGGACACTATACATACCCCTCCATTCCTCTATACATACCCCTCCATTCCTCTATACAGACTGCTTCTAGGACACTATACATACCCCTTCATTCCTCTATACAGACTGCTACCAGGAAACTATACATACCCCTTCATTCCTCTATACAGACCGCTACCAGGACACTATACATACCCCTTCATTCCTCTATACGGACTGCTATCAGGACACTATACATACCCTTTCATTCCTCTATACAGACTGCTACTAGGACACTATACATACCCCTCCATTCCTCTATACAGACTGCTTCTAGGACACTATACATACCCCTTCATTCCTCTATACAGACTGCTACTAGGACACTATACATACCCCCCATCCTCTATACAGACTGCTATCAGGACACTATACATACCCCTTCATTCTTCTATACAGACTGCTACCGGGACACTATACATACCCCTTCATTCCTCTATACAGACTGCTACTAGGACACTATACATACCCCTTCATTCCTCTATACAGACTGCTACTAGGACACTATACATACCCCCCCATCCTCTATACAGACTGCTATCAGGACACTATACATACCCCTTCATTCCTCTATACAGACTGCTATCAGGACATTATACATACCCCTTCATTCCTCTATACAGACTGCTACTAGGACACTATACATACCCCTTCATTCCTCTATACAGACTGCTACCGGGACACTATACATACCCCTTCATTCCTCTATACAGACTGCTACTAGGACACTATACATACCCCCCCATCCTCTATACAGACTGCTATCAGGACACTATACATACCCCCCCCCCCCCCATCCTCTATACAGACTGCTACCAGGACACTATACATATCCCTTCATTCCTCTATACAGACTGCTATCAGGACACTATACATACCCCTTCATTCCTCTATACAGACTGCTACCGGGACACTATACATACCCCCCCATCCTCTATACAGACTGCTACTAGGACACTATACATATCCCTTCATTCCTCTATACAGACTGCTACCAGGACACTATACATACCCCTTCATTCCTCTATACAGACCGCTACCAGGACACTATACATACCCCTTCATTCCTCTATACAGACTGCTACCAGGAAACTATACATACCCCTTCATTCCTCTATACAGACCGCTACCAGGACACTATACATACCCCTTCATTCCTCTATACAGACCGCTACCAGGACACTATACATACCCCTTCATTCCTCTATACGGACTGCTATCAGGACACTATACATACCCTTTCATTCCTCTATACAGACTGCTACTAGGACACTATACATACCCCTCCATTCCTCTATACGGACTGCTATCAGGACACTATACATACCCCTTCATTCCTCTATACAGACTGCTACTAGGACACTATACATACCCCCCCATCCTCTATACAGACTGCTATCAGGACACTATACATACCCCTTCATTCCTCTATACAGACTGCTACTAGGACACTATACATACCCCCCCCCCCCATCCTCTATACAGACTGCTACCAGGACACTATACATATCCCTTCATTCCTCTATACAGACTGCTATCAGGACACTATACATACCCCTTCATTCCTCTATACAGACTGCTACCGGGACACTATACATATCCCTTCATTCCTCTATACAGACTGCTACCAGGACACTATACATACCCCTTCATTCCTCTATACAGACTGCTACCGGGACACTATACATACCCCTTCATTCCTCTATACAGACTGCTACCGGGACACTATACATACCCCTTCATTCCTCTATACAGACTGCTACTAGGACACTATACATACCCCTTCATTCCTCTATACAGACTGCTACTAGGACACTATACATACCCCTTCATTCCTCTATACAGACTGCTATCAGGACACTATACATACCCCTTCATTCCTCTATACAGACTGCTACCGGGACACTATACATACCCCTTCATTCCTCTATACAGACTGCTACTGGGACACTATACATACCCCCCCCCCCATCCTCTATACAGACTGCTACTAGGACACTATACATACCCCCCCCCCCCATCCTCTATACAGACTGCTACTAGGACACTATACATACCCCTTCATTCCTCTATACAGACTGCTACCGGGACACTATACATACCCCTTCATTCCTCTATACAGACTGCTACTAGGACACTATACATACCCCTTCATTCCTCTATACAGACTGCTATCAGGACACTATATATACCCCTTAATTCCTCTATACAGACTGCTACCGGGACACTATACATACCCCTTCATTCCTCTATACAGACTGCTACTGGGACACTATACATACCCCGCCATCCTCTATACAGACTGCTACTAGGACACTATACATACCCCTTCATTCCTCTATACAGACTGCTACTAGGACACTATACATACCCCCCATCCTCTATACAGACTGCTACTAGGACACTATACATACCCCTTCATTCCTCTATACAGACTACCGGGACACTATACATACCCCTTCATTGCTCTATACAGACTGCAACCAGGACACTATACATACCCCTTCATTCCTCTATACAGACTGCTACTAGGACACTATACATACCCCTTCATTCCTCTATACAGACTGCTACTAGGACACTATACATACCCCTTCATTCCTCTATACAGACTGCTACCAGGACACTATACATACCCCTTCATTCCACTATACAGACTGCTAACAGGACACTGCATACCCCTTCATTCCTCTATACAGACTGCTAACAGGACACTGCATACCCCTTCATTCCTCTGTACAGACTGCTACTAGGACACTATACATACCCCTCCATTCCTCTATACAGACTGCTTCTAGGACACTATACATACCCCTTCATTCCTCTATACAGACTGCTACTAGGACACTATACATACCCCTTCATTCCTCTATACAGACTGCTACTAGGACACTATACATACCCCTTCATTCCTCTATACAGACTGCTACCAAGACACTATACATACCCCTTCATTCCTCTATACAGACTGCTACCAAGACACTATATACATACCCCTTCATTCCTCTATACAGACTGCTATCAGGACACTATACATACCCCTCCATTCCTCTATACAGACTGCTTCTAGGACACTATACATACCCCTTCATTCCTCTATACAGACTGCTACTAGGACACTATACATACCCCTCCATTCCTCTATACAAACTGCTACTAGGACACTATACATACTGCTACTAGTATACTTTACATATTAAAAAAGGCTCTCCTGCGCTCAAATGTGATGTTACGGCGGTGGATGTTGTCTAGAATCTCTATGGTTCTGGGTAGATGCACAGACCTTGCTGCCCTCCAAGGGTTGGGAACACCCAATGGAAACACTGCAGAGAAAACCAAAAGAGGGCGCACCAACCTTGCGCATTACCCAAGTGGTGTTTTATTAATGTAAAAAATATAAGAAATATACTCACAAACAAATCAGTCATAAAAGCATTTCAAAGTCCACGATAGACGCAAAGCAACCAGGTCATTGGGACTCTGTCCAGCACACTGGGGGATCCTTCAGAATGCTGACGCGTTTCAAGGGGGATCCCCTCGAAATGCATTAGTCATCTGAAGGGTTCCCCGGCGTTCTGGACACAGTCCCATTGACCTGGTTGCTTTTATATCCATCGTGGACTTTGAAATGCTTTTATGACTGATTTGTTTGTGAGTATATTTCTTATATTTTTTTATATTAATAAACACCACTTGGGTAATGCGCAAGGTTAGTAGGCCTTTTCTTTACTCGGCAGTACGCTTAACATACTGCTACTAGGACACTATACATGTTTTTTTGAACTAGGGCAGGACTAGAAATGGGCTCTACTATATACTGTCTCTGTTCCATATGTACTATGACAGTATATACAGTCTACATCGTACATGTATGTATGAACTAGGACACGACTATAGAGGGGCTACACTACTGTTCCATATGTACTAGGACACTGCGTACTTGTGCTATGACACTATATACAGTCTATACTATTTATGTATTATGACTGTATAAACTGTCTGAGCTACCTTTTTTACTTTGGTGCTATATACAGTTTACACAATATATGTATGTACATGAAATATATGTACTGCCTGTACTATATATGTACTATGGTGCTATATGCAGTCTATACTATGCTGTATGTACTATGGTGCCATATACAGTTTACACTATATGTACAGTATCTCACAAAAGTGAGTACACCCCTCACATTTTTGTAAATATTTTATTATCTTTTCATGTGACAGCACTGAAGAAATGACACTTTGCTACAATGTAAAGTAGTGAGTGTACAGCTTGTATAACAGTGTATATTTTGCTGTCCCCTCAAAATAACTCAACACACAGCCATTAATGTCTATACCGCTGGCAACAAAATTGAGTACACCCCTTAGTGAAAATGTCCAAATTGGGCCCAAAGTGTCAATATTTTGTGTGGTCACCATTATTTTCCAGCACTGCCTTAACCCTCTTGGGCATGGAGTTCACCAGAGCTTCACAGGTTGCCACTGGAGTCCTTTTCCACTCCTCCATGATGACATCACAGAGTTGGTGGATGTTAGAGACCCTGCGCTCCTCCACCTTCTGTTTGAGGATGCCCCTACAGATGCTCAATGGGGTTTAGGTCTGGAGACATGCTTGGCCAGTCCATCACCTTTACCCTCAGCTTCTTTAGCAAGGCAGTGGTCGTATTGGAGGTGTGTTTGGGGTCATTATCTTGTTGAAAATCTGCCCCGCGGCCTAGTCTCCGAAGGGAGGGGCTCATGCTCTGCTTCAGTATGTCACAGTACATGTTGGCATTCATGGTTCCCTTAATGAACTGTAGCTCCCCAGTGCCAGCAGCAGTCATGCAACCCCAGACCTTGACACTCCCACCACCATGCTTGACTGTAGGCAAGACACACTTATCTTCGTACTCCTCACCTGGTTGCCGCAACACATTCTTGACACCATCTGAACCAAATAAGTTTATCTTGGTCTCATCAGACCACAGGACATGGTCCCAGTAATCCATGTCCTTAGTCTGCTTGACTTCAGCAAACTCTTTGCAGGCTTTCTTGTGCATCATCTTTAGAAGAGGCTTCCTTCTGTGACGACAGCCATGCAGACCAATTTGATGCAGTGTGCGGCGTATGGTCTGAGCACTGACAGGCTGACTTCAACAACCTCTGCAGCAATGCTGTCAGCACCCATACGTCTATTTCCCAAAGACAACCTCTGGATATGACGCTGAATGCGTGAACTCAACTTCTTTGGTCGACAATGGCGAGGCCTGTTCTGAGTGGAACCTGTCCTGTTAAACCGCTGTATGGTCTTGGCCACCGTGCTGCAGCTTAGTTTCAAGGTTTTGGCAATCTTCTTATTGCCTAGGCCATCTTTATGTAAAGCAAGCATTCTTTTTTTCAGATCCTAAGAGTTTTTTCACAGGAGGTGCCAAATTTAAACCCTAAATTTAACACACCTGCTCTCCAATCACACCTGAGACCTTGTAACACTAATGAGTCACCTGACACCGGGGAGGGAAAATGGCTAATTGGGCCCCATTTGGACATTTTTACTTAGGGGTGTACTCACTTATTTACATTGTAGCAAAGTGTCATTTCTTCAGTGTTGTCACATGAAAAGATCGAATAAAATATTTACAAAAATGTGAGGGGTGTACTCACTTTTGTGAGATACTGTATGTACATGCAATATGACAGTATATACAGTATTTCCCATACTACATATGTACTATGGTGCTATATGCAGTCTATACGATATACACTATATTGCCAAAAGTATTGGGACACCTGCCTTTACACGCACATGAACTCTAATGGCATCCCAGTCTTAAGTGAGGTACACACCATAAGACAATACAACCGTCTGATTTTCCTTGTTTCAAATCGGAACCAATGAAGGAAATCATTTACAAAAGTTCACGTATGACAAAAGCTTTTTTTTTTTTTTTTTTTTTTGCTACTGATCATGCGCAGTCTTTTGTTTCTGATTTTTCTTGTACAAAAACAGTACACATTGAATACTAATTGTTTGTTCTGGTCCCGTACAAGAGTTTGTTCCTTCTGAAAATTTCATTCGGAAGGTCCGAATCGGCTGTCAAAAATTGTGTACACACTATCAGACAATCGTACGATCATTCTTTGGACAAAAAAGTTTGCCCAATTTTTATAGTGTACAGGCCTTCAGTCTGTAGGGTTCAATATTGAGTTGGCCTACCCTTTGCAGCTATAACCGCTTCATCTCCATTGGGAAGGCTGTCCACAAGGATTTAGGAGTGTTGTCTATGGGAATGTTTAACCATTCTTCCAGAAGTGCATTTGTGAGGTCAGGCACTGATGTTGGAGAGAAGGCCTGGCTCGCAGTCTGCGCTCTAATTCATCCCAAAGGTGTTCTATTAGGTTGCAGGCCAGTCAAGTTCATCAACCCCAAACTCGCTCATCCATGTCTTTATGTGCCTTGCTTTGTTCACTGGTCCAAATCATATGGTGTAGGGTTGTTATTCAGGGGTGGGGATTGGCCCTCTAGTTCTACTGAAGGGAACTACTAAAGTGTCAGCATACCAAGACAATTTCCGGCTCCCAACTTTGTGGGAACAGTTTGGGGATGGCCCCTTCCTGTTCCAACATGACTGCATAAAATTGACATAAAATGCATTAAGATAAAAAAACCTTCAACCTTTACAACCACTTTTTAAGTCCTGCAAGATCTCTTCAGGCTGGCCCCTTTTGTAGATATAGCTATTTAAAACTTTAAAAATAAGTGCCTATACTGCGTAAAATCCAGTAACACACTGTCTCACCCTGCTCTGAACATACTCAATTGCTCTGTATTTTTAGGCACTGCTGAGTTTGTTTGAGAGCACAAACAAATGTGACAGTTTGCATTCCCAGCATTCCAGCAATGTAACTGTTTGAAACCATTAAATCAATGGGTTTAGTTCCACTTTATGATTTACTGCTGCTCAGGGGCTCTGGGCTTTAGCAAAATGGCAGCCTCCGGCAAGAAGAAACAGGAGCAATACTGGAGGCAATTTACAGCACACACTTATGTTGGTAGCATAATTAGTAATGCCGAATGTATGTTCCTTGCTAAAGAATGCTATTTTTTTTTTATCAAGTTGTTATGGGTGAAGTTTCCCTTAAGGCCCCTTTCACACTAGTGCGACTTGTCCCGCGATTTTGGACCGCAAAATCGCATGACAAGTCGTTTTCCATTATTTTCAATGAGCCCCATTCATATCAGTGTGTTTTGAAGTCGCACCGACTTCAAAGTAGTTCCTGCACTACTTTGGCACGATTTTAATGCGTTTTGAGGTATATAGCCATAGCCATTGCTTTCAAAATCGCGCCGCAAAATCGCGGTAAAATCGCATTGTATAAGTGTGAAAGGGGCCTGAGGGCCGGTTCACACTTGTGCGATGCGGGAACGCTGCGAATATGCAGCGTGTTCCTGCATCGCATCCGCACCTCTGGCAGTTCACACTGCCATATGCGATATGCAGGGGGTGTCAATTAAATGTTAACGACACCCCCAGTTTGATTGCATATCGCAGTGCGATCTGACAGTTTTTTTATCCGCATCAGGATCGGATCGCACAGTGGTTTACACTTGTGCGATCCGATCCTGATGCGGATAAAAAAATGCCTCCTGTACGAATTTCAGCCATGCAAAGTGTATGGCTGAATTCGCATCCGCACAGCAGGAGATCGCATGTAATGAAGGAGCATTGCGATCCCAATTTACATGCGATGTCCGCAGCCTCACATATGTGAACTGGCACTTAAGGTGGGTAAACCCTATAAGAAAATTGGGCGAAGGATTATCCAGTTTTCCTTAATGTTTTACAGCAGGTGGAAGGAGGATGACAAAAATAATTTGTTCTGTTCACGTACGAGAAACTATTTTTTTTATTCGGATGTCAGACGTTGTGTACATACTATATAGAAATCTAATGATTGTGCCTCGTTTGGAATTTTTCTTCCAATTTTCTTAGTGTGCACCCTCTTTTACACGAGCACTATATGACCAGCCTGTGTTTTTGATCCTAACTTAGCACTGGAAATAGACGACCAGAAACTCTTGTAGACTGGGTAAACGTTACAGCGATAACCTATCAATAAATGCTCGATGTCCGGACACGTGACATGTGCAGTGGTGTTCCTAAAATGTCAAAATAACATGATATCCGTGTTAATGACGTTAGACATGTTCTAATTGCAGTAGCCAAGACTCTATGCATTGGTTGGGAGCATGCCTTGATTGTTTTAGCCCACCATAATGAGACCAAGTTTTATTTTTGGTTTTTTTTTTTACTTTTATTTCCTTTTAACTAATGAATAATGCAAAAAGTTTGGCATTTAAATGATACCCTTTATTGGCCAACTTGTGTTACTAGAGATGCAAGCTTTTTGGGGAACTCAGATCTTCCTCTAAAATGTCTCTGTTTGATTTTTGGTAATTTTATTTGCTATTGGTTACCTTTTTTTTATCTATGTAATGGTTTGCTCTATTAGGATATTTAGAGCCGGTTCACACTGAGGCAACACGACTTTGGGGGGGGCGACCTGTGAAGTCGCGTGCACTGTGACTTTAGCGCGACTTGCAGGGACTTCACATAATGAACTCTATGCAAGTCGCTCTCCCCTTGAGGTCTCCCCAAAGTAGTACAGGACCCTTTTTCTAAGTCAGAGCGACTTGTGTCGCTCCTATTAGAACGGGTCTTGTACTAAATGGACCACGACCGACCCCGACTTGTCAGGCTGACAAGTTGCCTGACAAGTCGCGGCAGTGTGAATGGGCTCTTAGGGGCTTGTGCATGACATATGAAGGGGAACACAATTTGAGTGCTATTTATGACAAGCCATCGGGGGCTGGCTGCCACTTTACTCATGTGTTTTACAAAATTAAATCTAACAAGTGATTGTTAGGAACTGTTCTATTTTCTCTGCCCTGCAGGTCTTCTACATTATTTTCCCTGGATTTTTCTTTGGTGCCATTCACACTTTGCATTCCCACTCACGTTTTTTTGCATGGTACTCATGCATTTCCAAATTCACTTGAATGGGCTGCCCTACACGCAACAAACGCAGCACCAGAATATTTTCGGGCGTGGAGCATGGTGCATTTTTTTCAGCACCCGTGCTTGCCACAAGGCAAAGAAGTGCATCTGCTAACTGCACTGCTGTACCATGCGGTTTGGTGGACGCAAATTAACCCCATCTGCTAGATGCGTTTGGGGGGCCAGTAACCATTATTCTTTTTTTTTTTTTTTTTTTTTTTATAAATTTCTGTTTATTGTTTCAAAACAAGAAAAGACAAAACATAAACTCAGTCGCCTACATTATACAAGAAAACAGAGTACAAAAACAACTAGCTAATACAACTCCCCACCCACCAATAAACCCAGGCTCTACCCAGCAGGCCCATCACAAGGAACGGATGAGCCTCATATAGAGGCTACAACCCCTCAATATAGTCCAACACATTCACAGTTGCACAATATTATTACTAAGACGTAAAAAACAGCAGCACACACTCAGCATCAACCTATGCAAACAGTATGAAAGGATATACTTCACCATTCAGCAGGCGGTCGAGGCCGGGCTATCCAGCCACAACTTCCAGACCTTGTCAAATTTTTTCGGACTGCTTAAGTATGTAGCCTTATAGAGCGGAGTCACCTTGTTTACTAGACCCTTCCAAAAGAGGGTAGTCTGAGCCGCAGGCTTCTTCCAGTGTAGGAGCAGTAACAATTATTGGCATCCGTGTGCATCTACCAAGGGAAGCACATTCCCGTACAGTGCAGGAAACTTGATTTTAGTGTAAACTAGCCCTAAGTAAAAAAACCTGTTTCATCCTTTCCTCTCTTTTTATATTTAAAATCTAAAAAAAAAAACCTTTGTATGATGTTGGGAATTTATATGACTTCTTAGGCCCTTGGATACACTGAAGCAGATGCAGCCCCCAGCCCTGCTGTCGGTCAGCTCGTCTGTGGCAAGCTGCAGCTGGATGGGGTTGAAAGCTGTACCGAGTGATGTCGGCATTTCGGGCCCCGTCCATTTTGGGACGAGATTCTGGAAAGCAGGCCCATTGTGCAAGGGGCCTTACCTGTGTTGTTCTTTTTAAATATGCAGCAACACTGTCACCTGTGGATACTTTATAGTTATGTTGCTGTGCATCAGAGTCACATGTATACTTGTTTTTGATGCCTTTCTGGTGTGTGTCCCCCCCCCCCCCCCCCCCAAAGTGCTCTCCTCCTCCCTCTCCCCTGCAGAAATTGCACCAGTATGAAAAACTCCAAGTTGCACTGCATTGCACTACGTAATAGCATTGGAAATCGGATGAAATCGCAGCTGCATCAGTGTGAACCCGGCCTAAGATGCAACCCATCATGTATATTTAGCCCTGAGTAAAAATATTTATGAAAAGTGTGTGCGGCAATATGATTAAAACTTTTATGTGCTCTAATCATGTAATCGCTCATACAATAAATGCCTGCAGCTGGCTGCTTTGACATAGCACTTAAAGTTGTCATGAAATGCTTTCTAAAACTGACTCACTGCATGAATCTAACTGCTGCTTCTAATCCCTAGTTTAAAAGACTATTCTAATTCTGACAGCGTACAGTATACAGGATCTCATACTCTGTCTCTGTATTTCTGTATGTATGTGTACACACACATTGAATAGTAATCTAGATGTTGACACCTTGGAGCGTTTAGGACTTCAAAATAGGGTAACTCTGGAAGGAGAAGAGGAACATAGTAATTGGAAGCAGGACTAAAGTTCCGCTGTCACAAACTGCGAGTTTATTACTGCAGTTATTGGCCTGCTCACGATCTTCTCTGGCATGTGCAACGCGGCTTACACCTCCAGGCCCAGTATTTGTGTGCCAGAATGGCTGACTCCTGCACTTGCACAGGAGTGACGTCATCCCGCGCCCGACAATGAAGATGGATGAGGACTGGCACGCACCAGAATATGCATGCACTGGCAGGGGACAGGACCAATGCAGCAAAGGTAGGTTTAGTTCCTCTTTAAATGTCTTTCCTACTTTAAGGGACGTTGTCAAGCTGGCTTCAGACTGTGGTAATAGATGTTGCACGTTGGTGTGCTGCGGTGCCATTCATTCTTCCTGACACCCCAACACACCTTGCCGGTGGATGTGCTTGAAAAATGTTATTGTGTGTGTGTGTGTGTGTGAAATTTACACACACACACACACACACACACACACACACACACACACACACACACACACACACACACACACACACACACACACACACACACACACACACACACACACACACACACACACACACACACACACACACATTGTACCATTATTAGGCAAGTTTGTTATTTTTTAGGAATTTTATTATTGAACAACTACAATGCTCTCGGTCAAATCCAAAATGTTAACAAACCTGAATATTTAAAAGTGAGGTTTTGGCTTATATGAGAGAATATCTACAGTGGATATAAAAAGTCTACACACCCCTGTTAAAATGTCAGGTTTCTGTGACGTAAAAAAATGAGACAAAGATAAATTCAGAACTTTTTCCACCTTTAATGTGACCTGTAAACTGTACAACTCAATTAAAAAACAAACCAAAATCTTTTAGGGAGGGGGGGGAGAAAAAAAAAATCAAAAACTAAAATAATGTTGCTGCATATGTGTGCACACCCTCTTATAAGTGGGGATGTAGCTGTGTTCAGAATTAAGCAATCGCATTCAAACTCATGTTAAATAGGAGTCAGTATACACCTGTCATCATTTTTAAAGTGTCTCTGATTAACCCAAAATAAAGTTCAGCTGTTCTAGTAGGTCTTTCCTAACATTTTCTTAAGGCCCGTACACACCATACGAAAATCGATAGTAAAATTTCATCCGACAAACGATCTGCCGATTTTCGGATTGTTATCATAGTGCTTTTGACAACCGATTACTAATTTTCGGAGGACAAAAACTGGATGTGCATGCTATAAAGCGTACGTCAACACAACGTCCGATTTCTTTTGTTTAATTAGTACAGTTTTCATGTGAAAAAAATCGTAAGAGCAGGACTAGGCATGCTCAGTAACGAAAGAACACATACAAAGCAATCCAACACATGACATCACTTCTGAAGTAGAATTATATCATACGGGAATTTTCGTATGAAAGTAACCTCTGCACTTTCGACATGAGACTAGCATGCAACAAAAAACGGACCACAGATTGTTCGATAATCTGATAGTGTGTACGTGGCTTTAGTCTCATTCTACAGCAAGCCATGTTCCACATAGAGCTTCCAAAGCATCAGAGGATCTCATTGTTAAAAGGTATCAGTCAGGAGAAGGGTACAAAAGAATTTCCAAGGCATTATATATACCACGGAACACAGTGAAGAAAGTCATCAAGTGGAGAAAATATGGCACAGCAGTGACATTACCAAGAACTGGAGGTCCCTCCAAAATGGATGAAAAGACGAGAAGAAAACTGGTCAGGGAGGCTGCCAAGATGCCTACAGCAACATTAAAGGAGCTTCAGGAATATCTGGAAAGTACTGGCTGTGTGGTAGATGTGACAACAGTCTCCCATATTTTTTATATGTCTGGGCTATGGGGTAGAGTGGCCTACGAAAAAGAAACATCCAAGCCCGGCTAAATTTTGCAAAAACACATCTGAAGTCTCCCAAAAGCACGTGGGAAAATGTGTTCTGGTCTGATGAAACCAAGGTTGAACTTTTTGGCCATAATTCCAAAAGATATGTTTGACACAAAAACAGCTGGAACAGAGGCCTTAGTCAAGGTAGAGTGAATTATGAACCGTTCCAAACACCAGTCATTATTGGTACAAAACCTTCATGCTTCTGCTAGAAAGCTGAACATGAAGAGGAACTTTGTCTTTCAGTATGACAATGACCCAAAGCATACATCCAAATCAACAAAGGAATGGCTTCACCAGAAGAAGATTCAAGTTTGGGAATGGCCCAGCCAGAGCCCAGACCTGAATTCCATTGACAATCTGTGGGGTGATCTGAAGAAGGCTGTGCACAGGAGATGCCCTCGCAATCTGACAGATTTGGAGTGTTTTTGCTAAGAAGAGTGGGCTAATATTGCCAAGTCAAGATGTGCCATGCTGATAGACTCATACCCAAACTGACTGAGTGCTGTAATCAAATCAAAAGGTGCTTCAACAAAGTATTAGTTTAAGGGCGTGCACACTTATGCAACCATATTACTTTTTTACTTCCCTACACCTAAAATATTTGTTTGTTCAACTGAGTTGTACAGTTTATAGGTCACATTAAGACCCGGTTCACACCGGGGCGACTCAAAGTCGCCCCGACTTTGAAGCTGCTGTAGCACGACTTTAATCATGGCTTGCAAACCACTTCTCTAATAGAAGTTCAATGCAAGTCGCTCCGACTTCGCCCCAAAGTAGTGCAGTAACCTTTTTCTAAGTCTGAACGACTTGAGTTGCTCTGATTAGAACGGTTCCATTGCACAGAATGGAGCGCTACTTGTCAGGCGACCAAGTCACCTGACAAGTCGTGGCAGTGTGAACCAGCTCTAAAGGTGGAAAAAGTTCTGAGATGATTTATCCTTGTCTCATTTTAAAAGGAGTATGTAGACTTTTTTATATCCTCTGTATGTGTGCACAATTATTGGGAAACTATAATGTGCAGCATTATTATGCAACTAAATGAAAAACAAACCTTTTCCCATCTCACTTGTTTTCATCTGTTAACCACTTAAGGACCAGGCCTATTTCCCACACTTGTTTACAAGTTAAAATCAGTATTTTTTTTGCTAAAAAATTACTTGTGTATATACATTATATATTTTTGTTTAGCAGAGACCCTGGAGAATAAAATGGAGATCATTGCAATACTTTGTCAGACCGTATTTGTGTAGCGGTCTTACAAACGCAATTTTTTTTGGGAAAAATACACTTTTTTGAATTGAAAAATAAGAAAACCGTAAAGTTAGCCCAATTGTTTTCTATAATGTGAAAAATAATGTTACGCCAAGTAAATGGATACCCAACATGTCATGCTTGAAAATTGCGCAAGCTCGTGGAACAGCAACAAACATTGGTACTTAAGAATCACTATGGGCGACTAAACATTTCTGCAAGTTAACAGTTTAGAGTTACAGAGGAGGTCTAGGGCTAGAATGATTGCTCTCGCTCTGATCGCTGCGATACATCACATGTGTCAGAAATAGGCTTGGTCCTTAAGTGGTTAACCACTTAAGGAGCAGGCCTATTTCTGACACTTGTTGTTTTACAAGTTAAAATCAGTATTTTTTGCTAGAAAATTACTTGGAACCCCTCAAACATTATATATTTCTGTATGTATATGAATAAAATGGAGATTGTTGCAATACTTGCACACCGTATTTGTGTAGCAGTCTTACAAACGCAATTTCTTTTAAAAAGAAATACACTTTTTTTAATTAAAAAAAATAGGAAAACAGTAAGGTTAGCGCAAAATCTTTCTATAATGTGAAAGCTATAGTTACACCGAGTAAATACCCAATATGTCATGCTTCAAAATTGCGCACGCTGGTGGAATGGCGACAAACATGGGTACTTAATCTCCATAGGCGACGCTTTAAAAATGTCTACAGGTTACCAGTTTAGAGTTACAGAGGAGATCTAGGGCTAGAATTATTGTTCTTGCTCTAACGATTGCGGCGATACATTACATAAGTGGTTTAAACACCATTTACATGTGTGGGTGCAACTTGCGTATGTGTTCACCACAGGGCAATTTGCATATTTATTTTGTTATTTATGTTACCTTTTTATTTTTACACTGTCCCTTTAAAAAAGTTTTTTGACTTTTATTCCTATAATAAGGAATATAAACATCCCTTGTAATAGAAATAAGCAATACAGGTCCTCTTTAATGTGAGATCTGGGGTCAAAAAGACCTCAGATTTCGCATCTACACATGAAAGGGGAAAAAAAAAATAAATGTGCTCTTTAAGCCCGTTGAGAGAAAGCGACGTATGGCGACACTTCGGTCCTCCAAGGCCATAGTTAAGTGGGGGCCATCTTGCCCTCACTTGACTTTCTGACCATTTTCCCTGCTACACACGGCTCCGGTGCGTGACCTGAAAGCAAGGGGAGGGGGGGGGGGGGTGGCACCTTATTTGAAAGAGAACTGCCCGCCCTCTATCTGCTGCTATAACACCAGTATTTAATGTCAGAGTAGCGACATAAAACTGCGGCAGGTGGTCTGGAAGTGGTTAAAGTGTTACTAAACCCAGAACCCTGCATTCACTACATCTGGTCTCCCACAGTACACAGGACATGAAAATGCAATTATTTTAATAAATATAAACTGCTAAATACCTTTTCTCATCAGCAGTATATAGCAGTCTTGTGACTTCTATCAGTGTCTGGTTAAAGCTTGTAGGAGGAGTTTCATTCTCCTCTGATTGTCCTATGAGGCTGCATATCCCCTGACTTTCTGTCTGCACGGTGCTAATTGGCCCTGTGCTGATCACATGCTCCCTCCCAAAAAAAAAAAGCGAACTCTCTAGCAATACACACCAAACTTAGCATGTGCAGAGTGGCCCTCAGGCTCTGTTCTATCAGGAGAGGGATTGGGGGCACTAGAAGAAGGGGAGGATCAGAGAACGCAGGATCAAACAGCCTTTTTAAACAATGTGGTGGATTAACCCCTTAGGTTCCATAGTGAGTGGAACAAGCATGCTGTACTGCATATACACACTGATTTTACTGTTGTGGATTTAGTAACACTTTAATCTAAGATGGCATTTTAGTCAAAAGACTGACTAAACTAAATTGAAATTTGACGTCAAAATAAACACGGATTCTGATGTCATCGTGGATTTCTACAATATAGTGAACAACCGACACAGTAATCAAAGCTTGGAAGTACTGTAAGCTCTGGTTCACACTAATGTGATTTCTGATTGCTTCCAGAATGCATGAAATCGCATGACAAATGTGAAATAACATGACTTTCTATTGAGGCTGATCACATATATGCAGTGGAAATCCGATGCAAATTTAAAAAGGATCCTGTGTGAGTTTAGAGCGAAGTGTTGCGATTTTTACCTCTATAGACTGGAATGGGAACGGCATGCAAATCGTTTTTCTGTCCTAAAGTAACACGATTCCCGTAGATTTTGAGGGAGAGATGCAGTTTTATAACTAGCATTACAGTTGCTCTCTTTTCCCCAGTCCCCGATCCAGGGTTTCTTTCTTCTACTCCTGGCATCTATCAATGTGGCCTTCTGAGTAGAGCAGCCATGGCCTGGTTTCCTGTACACACTCCCAGGGGCTTGAGTTCTCCTTCCAGAAGTCTCTTTATGCTAAAATAAACTTGTAGGATGCCTATGTGAACATCTCTGTCTATCCTCACCCTCAGAACTTCCTAGGTTTTTCAGCCTTGACTGGAAATGGCCTTATATTAGAAGCACTAGAATTGACAAGACTCCACGGAGAAAGTGCAGCAAGATGAGTAGAAGGTATTTAGGCTCCGTTCACACCTAGGTGTTTTGGCATTGTGGCAGAATTGCTGCGATTCTGCCCAGAGTCTGAAAACTCACTACAATCGCAGAACGCAGGTTCAGGGGGCCATTATTTTGCATTGCACCTAAATCGCGTTGTGGTTTTGCCACGAGACAAATTACATGAAGCTTGTCATCCAAAAAGGAGCAGGAGCTTCTTATGGGCGACAAGCTTCACGTGATGCGATTTGCCACGCGACAATTGTGGCAAAAACCTCACCATGTTTTAGGTGCCATTAAAAACAATGACACCTGAACCTGCGTTTTGCGATTGTAGTGCGTTTTGAGATCAGGGGCAGAATTTCAGCGATTTTTGCCATGATCCCAAAATGCCCAGGTGTGAATGGAGCCTTGAGCTAGGTTCACATTTATGCAGGTTGCTGTTGTGTTTTTCTGCCATGTTTTGTGGTGCATTTTGTGTGTGTGTGTGTGTTTTTATTAGGCGTTTTGCCTTCTTTTTTGACTAATAGGAAATTTTGACAGTTCTGTTCATGGAATGTGACTTTTATGTGACTTTGATGCTACCTGAGTGCCAGAGAGCGTAAAGTCGCATTAAAGTTGCATGCATGAAAGTTACACTCCATGAACAGAAATGTCATACTTTACTATTGGCCAAAAAAAAAAAAAACAAAATGTGTCAAAAACGCAACACTTGTGTTTTTGATGCGGGTCAATTGAAGTCTATTACACACAAAATGTAATTTGTGGGAAAAATGTCCCTGACCCTTTCCAAAAAACCACCCTGACTCAAAACGCACAGATGTAAACTTGATCCATATATAACCATGTTAAATGGTTTGCAAGACTCACTAAAAACGCATAAGTGTGGACGAAGAGTAAGTATTTTTCTCTCCTCAGGTAGATGGTGAACATCAGAGTTGTATAAAGTACTCGAAACCCATACTTGAGTAGAAGTGGAAGTGCTCGATCAAAAAGTGACTTGAGTAGAAGTACTAAAGTATTCAACATTTTTTGTACTTAAGTATTGCAAGTATTTTTTTAAAAAAAAATTGCTACTCAAGTACTGAAAGTAAAAGTACAAGTACTGTGTTATGTAGTTATTAAAGAAAGAAGTCAAAAGTTTGAACATCATATTGTTTTTTATTATTTCAAATGCAGCTTTTATTTATGCATACAGTAGCATTTATTTTCGTATGCGCTGATAATACACAAGTTTTGAGCTTCATGAAACCTGCCATCTACTGTTCTGGCGGTGGTAATTTTTATAATTGTAACGAGTAACTATGCAGCACAAAAAAAAAAAAAAATATCGGAGTAGAAGTATTGAAATCATCGAAAAAATGTAGTGAAGTAAAAGTGGAAGTAGGAGAAAAAAATTCTACTCTAGGAAAGTACAGATACCGCCTTTCAGTACTTAAGTACAGAAGTGAAGTAATTCTACTTAGTTACTATACATCTCTGGTAAACATGCTATCTGATGACTTTGCTGGTGTACATAGTGGATTTGGTGGACCTGGCCTTTTAGCCTTCTATAACAGTCACTGTTACCACTTGCCGACCGCCCGCCGCCGTTTTACTGCGGCAGTCTGGCTTGGCTGCGTTAATCGACATAGGGGTACATCGGTTCGCGGGAGTGATGCTAGGGGGCGAGTGCGTGCTGCCGCCAGCACGCTCCCATCCCCACTAAGCAGCGGAAATGCCGATCCACGAGACTGGCGGCCGCGATTTCCGCCGGGCACCTGCGATTGCTCCCCGCTGAGAGAAGACAGTCGGCTGTTGTAAACACAGCTGACCGTTCTTCTCTCTAAAATGATCAGAGCGCCTGTGATCCTTCTATATAGGATTACAGATCTCTATAATCATTTCACAAGTCCCTCCCCCCCACAGTTAGTAAACTCTCCCCTGGGCTCACAATTAACTCTTTGATCACCCCTAGGTTAACCCCTTCCCTGCCAGTGTCAGTACAGTAACAATGTATATTTTTAGCACTGATTACTGTAGTAATGTCACTTTTGACAATATAGTGCAGAGATATGCAAACTGTGGCCCTTTTTAGATGTTGCAGAACTAAATTGTAAATATTGTAAAAATTAAAAAAAGAATAACCTTTAAGACAAAGGCATAATGAGCTAGTATGCATCACATATTTGCTCATTATGAAATACTTACCTGAAGCCCCCACAGTGCCGCCTGCTCACCTGTAACACTGCAGACATTTTCGGCCGTCCTGGTTCCCGTGCTATGGCCATCTGATCGGCCGGAGGCGCGATGACATCACTCCCACGCATGCGCACAGGAGCCACTGTTCACGGCACAGGGCTCTGAAGGAATGGCACCGGCGGCTGTTCCTTCAGAACGCATGCACCAATAACGTCATCGGATGTATATTTCATTCTTTTAGATCAAAGGAATTAATTTTCATCTGTGAAAGGAGTGCAGTTTAACCTCTTAACCACTTAAGCCCCAGAAGATTTTACCCCCTTCCTGACCAGGGCCTATTTTGTGATTCGGCACTGCGTGATTTTAACGGACAATTGCGCGGTCGTGCAACGCTGTACCTAAACTAATTTGACGTCCTTTTTTTCCCCACAAACAGAGCTTTCTTTTGGTGGTATTTGATCACCTGTTCGATTTTTTGATCATGCGCTATAAACAAAAAAATAGCGTCAATTTTGCAAAAATAATAATATTTTTCAAATTTTTTTATTATGAAATTCCCCCCAAAAAAATGTAAAAATCTAAATTTTTTTAACATTTTAGGCCAATTTGTTTTATGCTACCTATGTTTGGTAAAAAAAATCGCAAAAAAATTATTTTGATTGGTTTGCGCAAAAGTTATTTAGCTAACTAGGGGAAAGATTTTTGTCTTTTTACGAGTAATGGCGGCGATTTGCGTTTTTTTTGCGGGACTGCGACATTGCGGCGGACAGATCTTACCCTTGACTGACATTTTTGACACTTTTGGGGTTACCAGTGACATTACTACAGTAATCAGTGCTATGCATATGCACTGTTACTGTAAAAATTACACTGGCAGGGAAGGGGTTAACTTTATTTGAGAAGGAGGGGTTAAGTGTGTCCCTAGGGGTGTGCTTCTAACTGTGATTGGATGTGGCTTGAGGTGTAACAACAGAGATCAACGGTCCTACATAGCAGAACCGTATGATCACTATTCTTACACAGGGGGAGACTGACAAGGCGGCTTTGTTTACACTAGCCGCCTGCCTTTCTCCCGCTGTAACGGACAATCGCGAGTGACCGGTGGACACCCCTCGCTCGCTCCCTCCTTCCCTAGAGTCTCACAGGCTAGCGACGTAGTACTACGTCGCTTTGCCTGTGAGGGGCTGACTGCCGACGTAAATAGTCGTTAGGCAGTCGGCAAGTGGTTAAAGAATAAACCTTTTTCTGACGCTTGTTGCTTACAAGTTAATCTCTATATTTTTTGCTAACAAATTACTTGGAACCCCCAAACATTCTATATATTTTTCTTTTAGCAGAGTCCCTAGAGAATAAAATGGCGATGATTGCAATCTTTTACGTCACACTGTATTTGCGCAGAAGTTTTTCAAACGCAGTTTTTGAGAAAAAATACACTTTAATGAATTAAAAAAACAAACCGTGAAGTTAGCCCAATTTTTTGTATAATGTAAAATATGTTACACCGAGAATCGTGATCTTTATTCTAAGCAAAAAAAAAAAAGGTTGTGACTCATTTAACCAGAATCGTGCAGCTCTAGCAGACAGTGAGAGTTAGGGGACAGATACCCGCATTCATATGCATGTCCGATTGGGGGAAGCCTCTGCGTCCCAGTTGACATGAATGGGGCAGCCTGCACATGGGTGCACAGAACACCTGGGCATCCTGTGTGGGCAAACACGACCCTTCACATGGGTGTACACCTAAAGCGCTTGCATCTTAACTGTTGACAGCCAGTTGTGACTGCTTGCAGCTTCACAGTCAGCTGCCCAGTGGGTATGTGCGAGCTGTGCTGTGCTTTCTGAATGCTTCCACAGCCTTTTGGAACCTGTGAAGTGTCTCAGAGGACTGGAGGGAGGAGAACTTCCAGATGTAGAAGTGGGTGCCTGTCAAAACCACTTAAGGACTGCCCCACATTTACTGTGGCAGGGCGGCCCTTAAGCGCAAAATCACGTACTGGCCACCCGCAATCGTTGGGAGGAATGACAGAAAGGCAGACAGTCGTTCTGTCAAACAGGAAGAGAGAGATCCTACTAATCAGGAACACACATCTCTCTCTTCCATCCCCCACACAGTTAGAAAGCACTCCCTAGGAGCACATTTAACCCTTTGATCACCCCTGATAATAACCTGTTCCCTGCCAGTGTCAGTACAGTTCCAGTGCTTTTTTTTTTTTTTTTAAGCACTGATAACTGTATTGGTGTCATTTAATGTTAGATTTGTCCACTGCTAAAAATCGCTGTTCGCCGCCATTACTAATAAAAACAATAAAAAAAAAAATTGAGTCCATAAATCTATCTCATAGTTTACGCAAACAAATCAATATACACTTTTTGGGATTTTTTTTTTTACCACAAATATATAGCAAAGTACAAATCTTCCTAAACCGATGAAGAAATTTATATATATATATATATATATATATATATATATTATCAATTTTTTTTTGGGGAATGTTTTAGAGCAGAAAGTAAAAAATATTGTGTTTTTTTTTTTTTTTTTCAAAATTGACGGTCTTTTGTTTATAGTGCAAAAAAAAAAAAAAATACAGCCAAAAGAAAGCTCTATTTGTGAGGGAAAAAAAAGAACATCAATTTTATTTGGGTACAGCGTTGCATGACTGCGCAATTGTCAATTTAAGCAATGCAGTGACGTATCTCCAAAAAAATGGCCTAATCGGGAAGGGGATAAAACCTTCTGGGGCTGAAGTGGTTAAAGACCAAAATCAACCATAAAGCATATGAAATGCGTGCACACGCATTTGGTGGTGCTATAAGTCAGCACCAACATAAACAGCACTAGTGTGTGCTCCAGAAGTGACGTGCATTCCAACGACCGGATACGCGACCCAGGTTTGACCGGTAGTGATGTCAGTGATGGCAGATGTGCAGCCTCAATGCATTTCACATCATCCAGAAGCTCCTAGCGTCACTGATGCAAGCGCTCTGAAGAAATGGCATACCTGTGCCGTTCCTCCAGAGCGCTGTGCTGCAGCAATGACTCCCACGGGCATGCACGGGAGTGACGTTGTCTGGCTCGGCCATTCAAGCTGCCGGAGCCCCACAAACCTGGAAGGAAGACCGAGTCAGATGGAAGTCCTGTCAGGGGTGACATTGCACTTCTGGAGGGCTTCATTTTAAGGTATGTATTTCATAATGTGCTAGTACGATGCATACTAGCACATCCCCCCCCCCCCCCCAATGCCACAGTTTACTTCCGCTTTGAGTACGCCCATGTTATTGAGGCCCTATTTGTGTTATCTTTATTTTATTCATCTGCTAATATGATTGGATAGACTGTGATAGGTAAAGCTGCAATCCTCAGTGTACTCTGGAAGCAATTATATTATACAGTTCTTTCTAATAGCATGTGCCTGTTCTTTACACTAAAGTGTATTTAATCATTTACAGCTGCTGAAGGCCAGCTTACACTACTTTTATGGTTGTAAATGCTTCCATCCACTGGGAAATGTATTAACAAACTTGTATCTTAACTCTTTAAAGCTGAACTCCAGGAAGAAATAAGACTCATGGAACTGAACTCTGGAAACCCTGTCCAAGCAAATGACTGCTCACCAGTGTTGCTGTGATCTCTGTGCAGTTGATTTATTTATTGTTTTTGGTTTTCCACATTCTGGACTTACAATGCCTTATTTTGCACCGTGGCTGTATGCGGTAGAGGCCAGGATTTGCATCTTCATCTCAGAACAGCCTTTCTCATCCTTTTTCAACACAGAGGACCCCTTGAAATAACCTTCTGGTCTCAAGGAACCCCTGCTAAAATTACTATATTTAGAACTCATGATACATTAGTGCGGGGATCACTAAATGGCGGACCGGGGGCCAAATGAGGACCGCATCACGTTTCTATTCGGACCGCTGCGGTACCGCTATTTAGTAGTCTTTTCTTCCACTGCCGTCGCTCTGTAATCCTCACTGAGTAGACAACAGGAGGCAGGACAGTTCTGGATGGAGGGCGGAGCTGCCTGGGATTAACAAGCAGTTGATTGGCTGTTAGAATGAAGGGCGGTCCTAGCAACCAATCACAATGTTGCAACACCCCAGTCCATCCAGATATGCTGTGCCTGTGCCTCCCTCCAATCTTCAATCTGTGTAAGCAAGGTAAGACAGTGAAGGAGGGGGTGAAATCACAGGGAGTGAGGACACTGGTTTGAAAAGCTGAAAATGAGGAATGTGTGTGTTGAGGACATGTGCAGTGGGGACTGAAGACCCTGATGTAAGAATGGGTTCAGATCTATGCATGTGGCGCACACATCGTGGGTAGGTAAGCCCATTTTAATGGGCTGAACTACCCGTGAGAAACCTAGAGAAAGAAGTCCTTGACCATTTTTCCAAAATCGCACAGAACCAAGCCACATGGTGCTGTGGCAACATGCTGTTTGGCACATGCGAAAAGATGCCACGAGTACCGACATGATATTCGGACCTCTGCTAGAAGAACATTTTACTGACCGGACCTCTGTGAATTTTAATTCAATACCCCTGCATTAGTGTGATGGTCAGTGGGAAGAATGCTTCTTAAACTTGTGGTCATTGGGAAGAATTACCCCCCTACAGATAGCTAAAAAGATCAATCGTGTCACTGGGAACTCATCTGAGAGGCAGTATTTGCTCATTGCTCAAGAAACCCCTAGTAGCCTCTGGAGGAACCCCGTATTAGAGCCACCAAGCAAGGAGAAGGGTGAGCAGTATGATAGTGACACCACCAAATAGTACTCAAATATTGTAGCTACTGACTTTTAATATAAGGTCACTTACCTGTCCAGGGATCCCGCAATGTTGGCTGCCCTAACCAATTCCTCAACCGCTATCTGTGGTAAGGGAAACAGGAAGTGATGCCTTGCAGCTTCACAGCCTGTTTTATACTACGCATGCACGAGTCGCTCTGCGCATTCTGAATGGTCCTGCCATCTTCTGGGAGCTGTGTGCTTCCCAGAAGGCAGTGGGCAGGGCGGGGGGGGGGGGGGGGTTGGAGGGGCTGGGAATGTCGATCGCAATTTTACCTGGAAGTGGAAGCGGATAATCTGTCAAAACCAGGTACCTGCTCCCTTTCCCCACCACACCAAATGTGGCAGTGGAGGGTGCGAACAAGCGGAGTTTCCCCTTTTGGGTGGAGCTCTGCGTTAGGAGTAGTAGTCAGAGGCCGCAGTGCATGCAGTCCTGTGCTGCAGATATACAGCTATGAGGCCTAGGAACACTCCACACACCAGGAAGTTCACTGCTATATTTCAGGAACAAAACAAAGACAAAAGGTACATTTTTCAGGATACTGCTTAGACACAGTTTACAACTTTATTTGTTTTGGTTTCCTTCCACTTTAGTACAGTTTGTTAATTTTTATCCATTAAATTTTCTTTTAATGCAGCTAATGTAAGTACCTAAGTTTGAGTTGATATTAACTACTTCCTGTACAGCAGATTGGAGAGGGAGGGCTGGCTCTGGGTGGCAAACCAATGTGATGGGGAAAAAAGAGGACAAGGTGTGCATATGGATGATCTCATTTGTCTGCTGCTCCTTCATTGTTCAGTCAGCAGGCTGAGGGTGGAGAAAATACAGTGCTTTCTTTCCCAAAGTAGAACTAACGGGCAAAACTTTTTTTTTTTTTTCATTTTGTATTGAGTTTGAGAGGGTGTAACCCCTGTCAGATTTTTTTATTTTTATTTTTTTGCCATTTGTGTCTCATTGGGGAGATTTCCCTTTACTTCCTATCCCGTTGCCAAACAGGAAGTGAGAGGAAATCCTTCCAAAGTGAGGGAATCCCTAATTGTCATCAGGATCACTAGAACTAGTGTCCCCATTGAAACATTTCCCCTCCATTACTGTTCTGGGGACAACTCAACATTTCAGATTTACTTTCAGTAAGAATAGTTAACAGGGCAAATATAGCAACAAAAAAAAACTGACGTGTTCTAATCCCTCTCCACTCTATCCAAAACAAAAAAAAAAAAATTGCCTTTATTATACTTTAGCTGTAGGCATCATCCACCTGGTTGTGTTTTGTGGCAGGGCTATATAAAAGTGCAAAAATAAAACTAAAGTAGACATTGGCCCTTTAAACTTAGAAAAATAAGTAATAAAACAAATGAGCACAATAACGTCCAATTGTGTGATTTAAATGTTGCCAATCACCATGTCCATATTAAAGTGCTGAGTGACTCAGTCTTCTCAAGGTAACACAACTGAACTTGTGTTACTTAAAGGAGAAGTACAGCCAAAGGACTGAAGTCCACTCTCTGCTGATGTCACAGAGTCGGTCCAGGCTTCGTGTCATCATGACCAGGGAGTCGGGACCCCCCTAGATCCCTGGACTGACCTCCGGCTCAGCATCTCAGCGAGTCACTGAGAGCCTAAGCTGGCTGCCCCCTCCACAGCTCTGCGCACTGAGTGAGGAGGGGGCAGAGCAGAGAGCTACTAACTGGCAGGGCGGGCCACACGTGCCGCCTGCAGGCCGATTCTGCTGTGATTTGTCACAGTAGAAGCTGATTTGTGTGTGCTGGCCAATGAATGTCCACCACCACCCTCATATCATGTGGAAAACACAGGATGGAGCTCTGCCTTTGTAAATGTTCTGACGGGGGGGAGTGATAGATCTATCACTTCCCTTAGTAAAAACACCTAACACAGTACACAAAAACACTGGCTAGGCACACAGTTTAACTCTTTGAACACCCTAAATGTTTAACCCCTACCCAGCAAGTGTCATTTGTACAGTGACAGTGTATATTTTTAGCACTGATCGCTGTATTAGTGTCACTGGTTCCCAAAAAGTGTCGGTGTCAGAATATTGCAGTCCCACAATAAGTCGCTGATCGCCCCCATTAGTAGTATAACAAAATAAATAAATAAAACTTCCAGTATACAGGTGCATCTCAAAATATTAGATTATCATTGGAAAGTTAATTTATTTCAGTAATTCAGTTCTAAAAGTGAAACTCATATTTGTTATATAGATGCGTTACACAGAGTGATATATTTCAAGCATTACTTTTTTTTTTAATTTTGATGATTATCAAAATCATCACTGACTGTGGAAACTTCACACTGGACCTTATGGAACTTGGATTTTGTGCCTCTCCACTCTTCCTTCAGACTCTGGGACCTTGATTTCCAAATGAAATGCAAAACTTTTCACAGTCAGTGATGATTTGAGAAGCCATGTCATCTGCTGGTGTTGGTCCACTGTGTTTTATCAAGTCCAAGTGCAGCCCTCTACCAAAAAATTCTAGAGCACTTCATGCTTCCCTCTGCTGACCAGCTTTATGGAGATGCTGATTTCATTTTCTAGCAGGACTTGGCACCTGCCCACACTGCCAAAAGTACCAATACCTGGTTTAATGATTATGGTATCACTGTGCTTGATTGGCCAGCAAACTCACCTGACCTGAACCCCATAGAGAATCTGTGGGGTATTGTCAAGAGGAAGATGAGACACCAGACCCAACAATGCAGATGAGCTGAAGGCCACTATCAAAGCAACCTGGGCTCCCATAACACCTCAGCAGTGCCACAGGCTGATCGTCTCCATGCCACGCCGCATCGATGTAGTAATTCATGCAAAAGGAGCACGGCCAAGTATTGAGTGCATACTATACTGTACATAGACTGTTCAATAAGTCAACATTTCTGTATTTAAAAACCCCCTTGTTTTATTGGTCTTATGTAATCTAATTTTCTTAGATACTGAACGGTGGTTGTGGGGGTCTACAGGCGGGGGGGTTTATCGAAATCTGGAAGCCCCCTTTAACAAAGGGGGCCCCAGATCCCGCCCCCTCCTACTATTTGAATGAGTATGGGGTATGTAGTACCTCTTCCCATTCACCGAAAATGTAATAAAAGACAGTGGACAGGTTTTTGACAATTCCTATAGTAAAAATAATAATAATAAAAAAAAATCTACATCCGTGTCCCCAGATGTAGATCCTACCTACTGTCAAACGGAAAGCCAGCCATTCGGTGGTTTGCCTTAACGGCGGGTTTTAAGGGACCAAAAGTAATGGGACAATTGGCTGCTCAGCTGTTCCATGACCAGGTGTGTGTTATTCCCCCTCATTATCCAATTTACAAGGAGTATATAAAAGGTCCAGAGTTCATTTCAAGTGTGCTTTTTGCATTTGGAATCGGTTGCTGTCAACTCTCAATATGAGATCCAAAGAGCTGTCACTATCAGTGAAGCAAGCCATCATTAGGCTGAAAAAACAAAACCAACCCATCAGAGAGATAGCAAAAACATTAGGTGTGGCCAAATCAACTGTTTGGAACATCCTTAAAAAGAAAGAATGCATCGGTGAGCTCAGCAACACCAAAAGACACAGAAGACCATGGAAAACAACTGTGGTGGATGACCGAAGAATTCTTACCCTGGTGAAGAAAACACCCTTTACAACAGTTGGCCAGATCAAGAACACTCTCCAGGAGGTAGGTGTATGTGTGTCAAAGTCAACAATCAAGAGAAGACTTCACCAGAGTGAATACAGAGGGTTCACCACAAGATGTAAACCATTGGTGAGCCTCAAAAACAGGAAGGCCACATTAGAGTTTACCAAACAACATCTAAAAAAGCCTTCACAGTTCTGGAACAACATCCTATGGACAGATGAGACCAAGATCAACTTGTACCAGAGTGATGGGAAGAGAAGAGTATGGAGAAGGAAAGGAACTGCTCATGATCCAAAGCATACCACCTCATCAGTGAAGCATGGTGGTGGTAGTGTCAGGGCGTGGGCATGTATGGCTGCCAATGGAACGTATTCTCTTGTATTTATTGATGATGTGACTGCTGACAAAAGGAGCAGGATGAATTCTGAAGTGTTTCGGGCAATATTATCTGCTCATATTCAGCCAAATGCTTCAGAACTCATTGGCCGGTGCTTCACAGTGCAGATGTACAATGACCCGAAGCATACTGCGAAAGCAACCAAAGAGTTTTTTAAGGGAAAGAAGTGAAATATTATGCAATGGCCAAGTCAATCACCTGACCTGAATCGGCAAGTGAAATGCATGCTCAATCGGAAGACAAAACAGAAGGGAAAATGCCCCAAGAACAAGCAGGAACTGAAGACAGTTGCAGTAAAGGCCTGGCAGAGCATCACCAGGGATGAACCCCAGCGTCTGGTGATGTCTATGCATTCCAGACTTCAGGCTGTAATTGACTGCAAAGGATTTGCAACCAAGTATTAAAAAGTTTGATTTATGATTGTTAATCTGTCCCATTACTTTTGGTCCCTTTAAAAAGTGGGAGGCACATATACAAACTGTTGTAATTCCTACACCTTTCACCTGATTTGGATGTATGTACCCTCAAATTAAAGCTGAAAGTCTGCAGTTAAAGCACATCTTGTTTGTTTCATTTCAAATCCATTGTGGTTGTGTATAGAGCCAAAATAATTAGAATGGTTGATGTCCCAATATTTATGGACCTGACAGTATATAGCAAGAAGCTGTCAAGCTCAAAATAAGACGTAGTGATGCCCATTTCCCAGCTATGTGTGTGAATTACAATGCAGACAACTAATTTACATATTCTTTGGAAAATAAAACTATATATAAGTATTTTAATAGTGTATTTAGTTGTTGGCCTAGAGTCCTCCCTTTTAAAAATGTGAAAAAGGAAAACCCCTGTAGAATTTACTTACTGAATTAGAAGACCTTTTTCCCATTCTTCTGAAATGTCACGTTTTTTGCAGTCTCATCTCTCTGGATTTGAAAAACAGGACTATCTGCATTCCGTAACACACGCAGAAACTGAGTTTCCTTTTCTGGCCAGTGACCCATATTTTTCCATCACCTCTTACGTGCCCGTGCCCACTTTACTTAGAACAACAAAGTAGTAAAAAAAAAAAAAATAGTCTACACTTTGACATTGTTTATTTGACCGCGCACCATCGTTTAACATTTATCTTTGTATTTCTGTACTTTTTGTACTTTGTACTAAATATCTTTAATAAAAACTTTTGGAAAAGAAAAGTAGTCTACACTTTGTAAAAATGCCAGGAGCTAAATGTTTCCCTTAAAATATTGTCACCTGTTCCTCTTTGTAATAAGTGAGTATTCACACAAAAAAAAAGGTTTTTCTCAAATTTTTCACAAAAAAACAAACTGAGCTCACGAAAGGTAGCTCTGACTAAATGAAGGGTAATGAAAAATGGAGAACTACAGCGCTTGAAAATGTGCAAAAATACAAATGACAAAATCAGATAAAAAGCATCCAATAAAGAAATTAACCACTTTACCACCGGAGGATTTTCCTGCTTTAAGTCCAGGCCACTTTTTGCAACTTGGCACTGCGTGACTTTAACTGACAATTGCGCGGGCATGCAACGCCGTACCCAAACAAAATTTGCATCCTTTTTTTCCCACAAACAGAGCTTCCTTTTGGTGGTATTTGATCACCTCTGCGCTTTTCATTTTTTGCGATATTGATAATAAAAAAGTGAAAATTTTGCGGAAAAAAATTACATTTTCTACTTTGACAGTTAAAAAATATCCAATATATTCAATTTTTGTCATATATTTAGGCCAAAATGTATTTAGCTACATGTCTTTGACAAAAAAATCCTCAATGAGTGTATTTTTAACTGCTTTAAGACTTGAAGATTTTACCTCATTCCTGACCAGGCTATATTTTGCGATTCGGCACTGCGTTATTTTAACGGACAATTGCGCGGTCGTGCGATGATGTACCCAAATTAAATTTATGTCCTTTTTTTCCCCCACAAATAGAGCTTTCTTTTGGTGGTATTTGATCACCTGTGCGATTTGTTTTTTTTTCTTTTTAATTTTTGATAAAAAGCGACAATTTAAAAAAAAAAAAAACATTTTTCACATTCTGATATGTAACATTTCCAAAAAAAAAATTTAAAAATCAAAATTTTTTAACATTTTAGGCCATTTGTTTTCTGCTACATATTTTTGGTAAAAAAAAAATCACAAGCGTATTTTGATTGGTTTGCACAAAAGTTATCGGGTTTACTAACTACAGGAAAGATTTCAAAAAACCATAAAGGCGTGTTTTTTTTTTTTTTGCAATATATTGGGGATGTGGTGACGCTGGTTGGCTAATGGTACCTCTCTGTCTATCATCCAAATCCTTTCTCTTTGTTTGTTACAGGAAAGATTTGTCATTTTTTATTTATTTATTTTTTTTACTAGTAATGGCGGCGATCTGCGATTTTTGCAGGACTGCGACATTGCGGCGGACAGATCGGACCCCTAACTGACATTTTTGACACTTTTGGGGGTACCAGTGACATTACTACAGTAATCAATGCTAAAAATATGCACTGTTACTGTAATAATGACACTGGCAGGGAAGGGGTTAACTGTATGCCTCATGCTTACTGACGTGTGTGGGGGGAGGGGATTGTGTGACACAGACACAGATCGCAGGTTCAGCTATGCTGAATCCTGTAATCTGTGACTGTCTGTCACATAGGAGATCCGCCCGCTTTGTTTACACAAGTGGGCGGATTTCCTCACTCGATCCCCGACGATCGAGGAAGAGCGGCGGTGATCACCGCCTCTCCTCCCCTGGCCCGACTCCCGCTGTGTATGAATACAGCGGGAGCGAACCTCCGGTGGCGCGTGCGTGCCGCCGACAGGGGGCAGAGTCCAGCGATGTAGGTCTATGTCGCTGGACGATAACGAGCCACTTTGCCGCAGTATCAGCTCAGTGAGCGGTCGGCAAGTGGTTAAGATGCAAATATTGTCTCAATATAATAAAGTGCTCTTGTGCTCTTTTTAGAAGTGTTGATGTGCTCCAAATAAACTCACTCGGTGATGTGGCACACACGCCTCCTGTATCCCTACTTACCAAAGGTAATGGACCCCCAGCTATTCAGTCTGGGGGATCAAACAGGCTTAGATCTGGTATAGGTAATGGCAGGTCACAAGGGTCCGGTATGGATCTCCCCAGCATGACTCTCTCAGAATAAAAGAGGGAGCCAATAGTAAGGTACTGTAAGGCTAATATTTATTGCCCAGCAGTAGAAATATACTTACAGGACAAAAGGTTCAAAACGGGCATGTAAAGTACAAGAAGTCTTCCGGGAACGCCATAACCTGCGTGCATTCCACGGCAAACCAGAAGTGACGTTGTTAGGACTCGAAACCGGAAATTGTGTCCATTTTTAAAAAAAGGAGTAATGTAGGAGACGGAATTAAAATTGTTGATCATGGTCAGTTATAATATAGGTTCAGTATAGGCACTGAACTTAACACTTTATCCTGGATAATGCTACAAAAAAAAGTAAATTAAGTGCATATAGGGATGTCCAAGCTACATAAGTGCATAAGATATAAAACACCCCCATGTCTCTTGTCCTGTAACATGAGAGGAGCACACCTCTGCCCAACGACACAAGCAGGGGCGTATCTACCAAGAGGCAAACAAGGCATTTTCCGCAGGCAGCAACTGTATAAGGATGATGCCTGCATCTGCAAGCATCACCACGTTATCCTTTTTTTGAGCTGGCGGTTGGCTCTCTTTTAATGACAATCAGAGCAGCTTACTAGCATTGGATTACAAGCATTGGAAGGGGACAGGGTGGGGGGGGGGGGCCCCGGCCCCTGTTTTGAGTCTTGACTAGGGCAGCACAAAACCAAAAAACACCACTGGACACAAGAACCAACGTGTACAACTCTGCATGGCACTGGGTGATTTCCTGCACCCGCAAATGCACTTCATGTTTGGATGCATTGGGGTGCTATTGAGAATAAATATCAGCCCCCACAGATTTCCCTTAACTTCTTGTCCTTTTAAACACTTTCACACGTCCGCTCCGCCGCTGAGCAGGCGGATGGCAGCTCCTTCTCCGCTCTGTGTGCGGAGAGGGACCTGTCAGGTCCCCACTGTCCTCTATGGGGGAATCGGATGAGAACGGACCGCCTGTCCGTTCTCATCCAATCCGATCCGCCAGACAGATGGAATATAGGGTTTCCACCTGTCTGGATTTCACGGACCGGATTGGATCGGATGGTAGCGGGTGTCAGCGGACATGTCTCAGCTGACATCCACTACCCCATAGAGATGCATGGAGGATCCGTTCAGATCCGCCTGAAAAACTGACAGGCAGATCTGCACGGTCCGCATGTGTGCCCTTAAGGAAAAAAAATCCCTCCAAAGTAAGAAATACTCCCTCTAATTGTCGGTTCACACTATGGCGATCCGACTTCGGAGGCGACCTGTGAAGTCGCGTGCACCACGACTTTGGCGCGACTTGCAAGGACTTCACATAATGGAAGTCAATGCAAGTCGCTCCGATGTCGCCCCCGAAGTAGTACAGGAACTATTTTCTAAGTCGGAGCGACTTGAGTAGCTCCTATTAGAACGGTTCCCGTAGCACAGAATGGACCGCAACTTGTCAGGCTGACCAGTCGCGGTAGTGTGAACCGGGACTTAAGCTTATCACTGGAACAATTGTCATCATTGGAAGAATTCCCCTATTCCTGCTATGATGAAAATTAGGTATTTTGGATCCCTTTCATTCTTGCTTACAATGGTCAGCAGAACAAATAAAGTGAATCTCCCGCTCGCCTAAAAATTGTTTTGAAATATACTTTAGACTGCGTCGCATCTACAACCTGGAAAGGAGCTTGGACATTACCCATCAGGCGTTGGCAGGGGCCAGCATAGAGGAGGGAGGAATGGAGGAGACGCAAGCAGCAGAGGCACGCAGCTGGGTGACTGTTAGGAATGTTAGTGGGAGGAGTGTCAGGGAGGCCAGTCCTGAGTTGGTACACCCTAACATATTTGCCGAGTTGCAGGTTGAGGGGGATATCAACTCAGGGGTGGCAGTTCTGGAGCATGCACCCCCCCCAGCTGCCAGGGGAGGGACGGCTCCAGGAAGAAGGGGGGCCATAACTCAGGAAAGGTTGTGGTATTTGGGGACTCATTTATCAAGAGGACAGAGAGGGCAATCTGTAAAAAAGATCTCGTTAACCGAACAGTTTGTTGTTTACCGGGCGCCCGCGTTCGGCATATCGCAGATCTGGCAGACAGATTGTTGTGCGGGGCTGGGGATGACCCAGCGGTCATGGTGCATGTGGGCACTAATGACAAAGTTAAAGGTAGGTGGAGGATCCTAAAGAACGATTTCAGGGACTTAGGTAATAGATTGAGGAAAAGGACCTCCAAGGTGGTTTTCTCTGAAATACTGCCTGTACCTCGAGCCACACAGGAGAGGCAGAAGGAGATTAGGGAACTTAACAAGTGGCTGAGGAATTGGTGTAGGAAGGAGGGGTTTGGGTTCCTAGAGAACTGGGCCGACTTCTCAGTCGGCTACCGGCTCTTTAGTAAGGATGGGCTGCACCTTAATGGGGGCGGTACAGCTCTTTTGGGGAGAAAGATGGCCACCAAGTTGGAGGAGCTTTTAAACTAGGAGACGGGGGGGGGGGGCTCAGAAGTAGAGTCAGTTAGGAGGGAGCAAAGAACTGAAGACAGTTGTAGGGTCAGCAGCGACAGTAGGTCCACAACGTCAATCGGTAGGTCTGTGCGGGAGAACCGCAGACCAAACAGGAATAAACCTAACCACCAATCACATTTAACTAAGGGGGGTATATGCTAATGCCAGGAGCCTAGCTAATAAAATGGATGAGTTGGAAATGTTAGTACATGAGGAGGACATAGACCTAGTGGGAATAACGGAGACTTGGTTCGACCCCTCACATGACTGGCTGGCAAATATCCAAGGGTATTCAGTGTACCGGAAGGACAGGGTAGGAAAAAGAGGAGTATGTCTTTACGTCAAGAATAATGTAAAGGTGATTGAGAGGAGTGACATTACGGAAGGGATGAGTATGGAGTTAGAATCCGTATGGGTAGAACTCCATAGGGAAGGAGAAAAGGGAAAAGTAATTGTGGGGGTTTGCTATAGGCCACCTAAACAAGGGGAGGAGGTAGAGCAGGAATTTTTAGCACTTTTGGGTAAAGTGGCAAAGCTAGGATCAGTCATCATATTGGGGGACTTCAATTATCCCGACATTGACTGGAGAGAGGGGACTACACACTCACATAAGGGCCGTCTATTCACGGAAACCTTACAGGATAATTACATGTCACAGTTGGTGGATTCTCCTACTAGAGAAAACACAATCCTGGATCTGTTGATCACTAATGACCCAGACCTAATCTCGGAGGTAGGGGTCCAGGACAACCTGGGCTCTAGCGATCACAGGATGATCACATTTAGCGTAAATAACAATATAGCAAGGCAAGTGGGGAACATAAGAACCCTTAACTTCAGAAGGGCAGACTTTCCAAAATTGTACTCATTGATGGAAAGGGTAAACTGGGACCGAACCCTGGGATCCCTGTCCACAGAGGAAAAATGGGAATGCTTTAGGAACATATTAAGCAAAGGCATCTTGCAGTGCATTCCTATGGGAAATAAATTTAGAAGAGACAAAGCCAAACCTGGCTGGCTAAACCGTAGCGTTAAAAAACTTATTAGGGGAAAAAAATTGGCCTTCAGGAAATATAAATCAGAGGGCACAGTATTGGCTTTCGACCAATACAAGGAGGCAAATAGGAAGTGTAAACACGAAATCAAGATGGCTAAAATAGACTTTGAGAGACAAATAGCGGAGGATAGTAAAAAAAACCCAAAGAAATTCTTTAAGTATATCAACAGCAAAAAAACTAGGGCAGAGCATATTGCACACATAATTAACGATGATGGGAGGATGGTTACAGAGGACACTGAAAAAGCAACCGTGCTGAATGCTTTTTTCTCGTCAGTCTTTACACAGGAAACGGAGGGGTACACTGACCATGACTGTATGGTTAGTAGTAATACACAGGACTTGCCACTATGTCTAACAGAGGGTGAAATCAGGGAAAGGCTGGATAAACTTAAAGTGGAGTTCCACCCTATTTTTATACTTACCTCCATCTTCTCGCTCCGGGTCACCTGAAAAAGAAATGGATAATCGCATATTTTTTTTTTTTTTTACTTACCTCGTAGCGAAGAAAAAATACTTACCTTACTTCCTTCTTCCTCCTTCCTCGGCCGCGGCCCGTCGTCACTTCCTGGCTCTGCAATGATTCCTGGGAGCTGAACGTCATAGCTCCCAGGAATCATTGCGCCTGCACCGGCCCCGACGTCAGTTCCGGGTCGCGCGCGTCATCCCCTTCTAAACAGCTTCTGGGCATGCCCAGAAGCTGTAGAGGGATGACGCGCGCGACCCGGAAGTGACGTCGGGGCCGGCGCAGAGCATCGTGGGACCAAAGAAGGCGGAAGAAGACGCCGAAGGGGATCTCGCTGGCTTCAAGCTGCCCACATCTGAGATGGCAGCGCTGGACAAGACGTTTGCAAGGTAAGTATTTGTCCTAACAGGTAAGTGCAACCCGGGACAGATCAGAGGCTAGCCATTGTGGAATGTACTAGCCCTGACTGTCCCGGGGGTATTAAAAAAAAAAAAAAAAAAAAAAAAAACAGGGTGGAACTCCGCTTTAACACAAACAAATCACCAGGCCCGGATGGCGTACACCCGAGAGTACTCAAGGAACTCAGTAAGGTTATATCCAGACCACTGTTCCTGATCTTTGCGGACAGTATTAGGACAGGAGATGTACCAGGGGAGTGGAGGAAAGCAAACGTGATTCCGATATTCAAAAAGGGTCAGAGGCATATACCGGGAAATTATAGGCCTGTCAGTCTGACATCAGTAGTATGTAAACTTCTGGAGGGGATGATAAGGGACTATATCGTAGAGTTTGCTAAGGACAACAGCATCAGTAGTAACCAGCACGGGTTTACAAATGGGCGTTCTTGTCAAACCAATCTCTTAACATTCTACGAGGAGGTGAGCTGTGAGCTAGATAGGGGCAGACCAGTGGATGTGGTGTACTTGGATTTTGCTAAGGCGTTTGATACAGTTCCCCATAATCGCTTAATTTATAAGATAAGGTTTGCAGGTATCGACAGCAGGGTTTGCTCTTGGATACGGAACTGGCTAAAAGGGCGTGTCCAAAGGGTGGTAATAAACAGCGCATACTCAGACTGGTCTGAGGTAGTAAGCGGGGTCCCCCAAGGCTCAGTCCTAGGACCAACCTTGTTCAATTTATTCATAAACAGCATTGAGGACGGGATCAGTAGTTCAATATCAGTTTTTGCAGATGACACAAAATTAGGCAGAGCAGTAACAGCACAGCATGAAGCAGATGTCCTACAGAATGACCTGGACAAAATAACGGAGTGGGCAACGACATGACAAATGAGGTTTAACGTGGAGAAATGTAAGGTTTTGCACTTGGGGACTAGAAACATAAAAGCACAATACACGTTAGGAGGGGAACCCTTGGGAGAATCAAAAATGGAGAAGGATCTGGGAGTCTTGGTTGATGATAGACTAGGCAACAGCATGCAATGTCAAGCGGCAGCTGCCAAGGCTAGCAGAATATTAGCATGCATAAAGAAAGGGATGTATTCCAGAGATAAGACTATAATCCTTCCACTTTATAAAACTCTGTTCCGACCGCATCTGGAGTATTCTGTCCAGTTCTGGTCACCAGTCCTCAGAAGGGATGTGTTGGAGCTGGAGAGGGTCCAGAGAAGGGCAACTAAACTAATTAGGGGATTGGAGGACCTTGATTATGAGGAGCGCCTGCAATCGCTTGATTTATTCTCCCTGGAGAAGAGACGCCTGAGGGGGGACATGATAGCAATTTTTAAATATCTCAATGGGGATCTAAGCTTAGAAAAAAAGCTGTTCAGTCAAAGGGATTGCATGAGGACTCGGGGGCATACAATGCGATTAGAGGAGAAGCGTTTTAACCTCAGGCAACGTGGGGGGTTCTTTACTGTTAGGGCTACAAGATTGTGGAATTCTCTACCACAAGAGGTGGTTTCTGCAGGTAGTATGGTGGCTTTCAAAAGACTACTAGACGTACATCTCAAGGACCAGAACATTCAGGGGTATGCGAGATGATTACAGCCACACACACCTACACAGGTTGAACTGGATGTACTATAGTCTTTATTCAAGCTCACCTACTATGTAACTATGTAACTTTTTCTTATTACAACTCAACCCCCGGAAGGTACCAGAATGCCTTTAATTCTAAGTTTGATATTTTAGGATATGTTCTTTAAATATTTACTTCCTTTAGGCTTGTGAACAGTGAGATTTTTCTCTCCACTGTGACCTGTGCCTAGAGTCTTATATAGAGTTTATTAAAGACATCAATAGATTCAGCCTTTCAGGGCAAGTCTGGTAAGGATTGGTGGCCAGGGAGAAGGAACTCCGATTGTTAAGCTGGCCATAGACTGCTCAAATCTCATCTGGTTCAGCAGGAACCAGCCAGGATTCGAACCATGTGTGGACAGGCTGAGTTTACCCAGGTTGCTTAATCGTTTAACTTGGGTACTACCAGCCTGCCAAATTTTATATGCGATTATTGTCAGTGGCTGTTATAGCTGCTAGAAGTAATCCCTGATCTCCCGGCAGAGAACACTATGGCTCCGTGGGAGGGATTTCCCCATCAACACTGACTGTGTTGCTGGGGGGAATCAAGTAATTCAGGGGTTGCAGGAAAGTATATTGCTCCATCTATAGCTGGCTATACATGGGTCAGTTTTTTCTATTTACCTGCAGGTTCAACGAAAAAAGATGACCTGATTCCCCTGTCCACACAAGTTGGATGGGGGAATCCTCCCTACTGTGACATTGTATTCTGACAGTGGGGAGACTCCCGTCATCAGAATACACAGGTTACTGCAGTATATTGCGTGAGATGCTGATTAAGTAAAAATACCAACAGGGAGGCTGAAGAGAAGTCGATTGATGGATCAACTTCTGTTCAACCACAATGGTCACCCATGGATTAAAATTCGGCTGGCCCCTGCTGAACTATCCACTTTTATTTCTATGTATGGCCAGTTTTAGGGCTCTTTCACATTGGCAGCCTGGGGATGGTAAAAACAGGCAGCTGAGTTGCAATTTTACCACCCTTGGCTACCCACGAGAAGGGAGACACCACAGCTGCAAGCCAAATGCTTGGCTAGTAGTTGTGGTACGGTACTGCAATGTAAAATCACTATTTAGGCACTTAAAAATAAAAATAGAACAAAAACAAAAAAATATGCATCAGCAGTAGCGCCTCCTAAACGCCTGCCAGCTGCTGCTATACCATCCTCTGAAAAGCGATCCGCTGTGTATCGCATTACAGATGGTAACAGCCTATAATGCCAGTCTGAAAGAGCCCTTAGTAAAAACACATTCATAGAGAGCTCTTTTAATGTCTGGTTAGCATTATTATTATTCATCCTACTATGCCTAGAATTCGAAAACGAAAACTTTAGTTATCTTAAATTA
Source organism: Pelophylax lessonae (assembly GCF_965119305.1). Taxonomy (NCBI): domain Eukaryota; kingdom Metazoa; phylum Chordata; class Amphibia; order Anura; family Ranidae; genus Pelophylax; species Pelophylax lessonae. The sequence continues at coordinate 662,709,274 of NC_138768.1, read as the reverse complement.
TTTGAAATCCTAAAAATGTTATCTTTATAGCAGTATGATTGGTAAGTTGTGCAAGATTTATTCGGTAAAGGTTTTGTCTTAGCAGAGCGCCTCAGAAATGATGATGACTCAGGTTTTCCTATGAGCTGCTTGTTGGGAAGGGGAATGGCGACTAAGAGTCAGCCTAGGTGAAATCCTATAAGCTCATGATTCAGAAAAGTAGCTTGAAGAAACAGAAGCATTTTTGTTTTCAGTCTGGCAACGTTTTATTTATTGGCCAACATGAGGCTTCTTTTATGAACTGCTTTTTATTATCTTAGTTGGCACGATATTGATAAATTCATCCCACACCCACTTTTTTTACGCTTTTCCTTTCAGCAATGCAAAATGACAATCTATTTGAATTGATTTTGTTATGTATACTATTTTACGTTACTATTATTTTTTCAAGTATTCTCCTTTTTTTTTTTTTTTTTTTTTAATAGTTACACAAATTGCTGATTGTAAAGTCTATAAAGTATTAGAATAGAAGCGTTATTAAACAATATTAGGAAATGTTATGTAGCTATAGTTAACATTTTGATCTTTATTCATAACTTGAAAACATGCAGGAATTGTACCCTTAGGATTCAAAAGGTACCACTACTCAAAACAGAATTAAGCCTCCACATAAAAAAAAATGTAAACAATGGCCCCTTGGAGCTTTATGCCATAATGTCCTAGTATGCACTATCTGCCAGTCAATCCCTTCTAGCACTGTGGTGTCAGTGCTCTCAGCTGTCAAAGTGTCAGGTTGCCAGGAAACCAGACCACATGGGAATGCAGGTAAAATGAAGCAGTTTATTGGAGGAAGCAACAATAATAATAATCGCACAGAAACCGTGAGGAAATGAGAGCAGGATTCAAGTCCAGGAGCTGGTAGTCTCCAAAGCCGGGTCATCAGCTGATGCTGGGTCGAGAGCCAGGAGAGTCGTCAGCCAATGCCGGGTCGTGAGCCAGGAGAGTCGTCAGCCGATGCCGGGTCGAGAGCCAGGAAAATCGTCAGCCAATGCCGGGTCGAGAGCCAGGAGAGTCATCAGCCGATGCCGGGTCATGCACGGAGGAACACAGTGAACAAAAGATTGTGCTCTAAGGTGCATCTCTGCTAGCAAACACAAGGGCAATGATAGCAACCCAGCAGGTGATAGATATAGTCAGGTGTGTGACATCATCAATGTGCGACGCCCAGGCAGCAGGAAGTGATGATGTAATCAGAGTCTATAAGAGGCAGCACTCTGCACAGGTCCAAGATGGCTGCCAACAGGAAGGCAAGGTAAGACCATGACACAAAGGTTCTTCCTCCTGGTCTTCCTTCTGGGTTCAGTCTCTATGGCTTCTTGTTTGACTAGGTTGTGATGACATCACTACCCTGCATTACATCATAATGGCACAGAGCAATTCTGTAAATGTATGCTGAGCTGTGCATGCATTGCTTAGTGTGCATATATACTGACAGGCTGGGAAAGGAGTTATGACAGAAGAGACCAATAGGTTCTCCTCTGTCATAATGGCATACAAAACCCTACCTATAGCGTTTTTTTTTTTTTTTTTCCTTTTTGATTTCCAACCTAAACCACTTGATTCTCTTCATGACCAGAGCATTTTTTGCTATTCAGCACTGCCATATTTTCTTTAACTTTACTTTTTACTTTATCCTCTTCTGGACCACCCCATGTATATATACTGCAACAGGGCGGCCCTCCTGCATGAAATCCCATACCTGTATGTGATTTTAGGCAATGGGTCTGGGGTGAGCGCACCCACCGCCAGCGATCCTCACCTGCTGTGATTGGACACAGCAGGAGCCAATCAGCGGGGCCAACAGACCCGGTGTTCACCAGCATCCTGTGATTTGGGAGAGAGGCAGAACGACTGTGTGCCTATGTAAATGAGGCAGACCGCCTTTCTGTGAGAGGGGAAGATGGAGATCTTGTGTTTCTGCTAAGCAGGAACACAAATCCCTCTCTTCCCCCCCAGTCAAAGCACCTCCCCCCACAGTTAGCACTCCCAGGGAATACATTTAACCCTTTGATCACCCCTGGTGTTAACCTCTTCCTGGCCAGTGTCATTAGTATAGTATTAGTGTCACTGGTCACTGGTCCCCAAAAAAGTGTCAAAAGTGCAAGTGGGTGTCTGATTTGTCTGCCGAAATGTTGCAGTCCTGCTAAAAATTGCTGTTAGCCCCCATTAATAGTAAAAAATAAATAAATAACTAAAAATTCCATAAAAATATCCCATAGTTTGTAGACGCTACTTTTGCCCAAACCAATCAATATATGCTTTTATTGGGATTTTTTTTACCAAAAATATGTAGCAAAATACATATTGGCCTAAATTGATGAATAAATTGGATTTTAAATGTTTTTATTTGATATGGTTTATAGCTTAATGTAAAAAAAATAAGTGTTTTTTTTTTTCTTTAAAATTTATGGTCTTTTTTTTGTTTTTAGTGTAAAAAAATAAAACCCCTAGGGGTGATCAAATACCAAAAGAAAGCTCTATTTGTGGGGAAAAAAAGGACATCAATTTTATTTGGGTACAGCATTGCGCAATTGTCCATTAAATTAACGCAGTGCTGTCTCGCAAAAAATGGCCTGGTCATTAAGGGGGTTATACCTTCCAGGGATGAAGTGGTTAAGCAATTGCGCAGTCATGTAACACTGTACGCAAATTATATTTTTAGCATTTTTTCACACAAAGCGCTTTATAGGAAGGGGACGCACAACGTAATTCCGTCCTGACGAAGCGTGCTGGGTCATGTGAAACGCGTCAACGTCACACGCTGGAGCCTATGGTTCCGCCCCATACCTGGGCGGTGACGCTGTCCCCCCCCCCCCCCCCCCAGCTGTCCGGAATACGGGAAACCTATCCAACACCTGCGATCCCCAGTTTGTATGCTGGCGGCCACATTTGAAATCCAATGCAAGTCCACCTGCATTCCTATGCTCTCGTAGAATAGGAGGAGAGCTCTCTGGGAGCCTTGAGAACCACTTTGTCTGCGATGGAAGATACTCAGCTTATATTTGCTTATCGGCCTCTCCAACCATCACCTCATATCTGTTAAGAGACATTCCTCACTCTATTTTGTCAAGCCAGAAATTGCACCACGTGAACCAGGATATTATCTGGACTGTTTATTTATTTAAACTGGCAAGTGACACCGGCTAATAGCCAAAAGTAACCAGCATTGTATGAGGGATGGAATATTGATGCATTACATAGCCATGATTACAACTTTGGAGTGACAAATTGAAGTCTAATGAGCTCCACAGCTGACTATCTTTATGCTCCTTAAACCCTTGCTGAGGATGGACAAGTGATTTAATATACTCTAATCACTGTGAACTGCCATATCTCCTTTGGGTCGTCCCGCATTGACTATTCCCCAGTGAACTGGATGTTATTAAGGTCCGGGTCACACTTATGCGATGCTGGAAGGCTGCGAATTCGCAGCCTGTTCCCGCATCGCAAACGCACCCCTGGCAGTTCACACTGCCATATGTGATACGCTGGGGGTGTCAATGAAATGTTAACGACGCCCCCAGTTTGATCGCATATCGCAGTGCGATCTTTACAGTTCGCACAGGATCGGATCGCACGCGTGTGAACCACTGTGCGATCCGATCATGATGCGGCTGAAAAAAAGGGTCCTGTGCGTCTTTGCTGCGGGTGCAGTGCGAATTTAGCCATACAAAGTGTATGGCTGAATTCGCACCGCACAGCCGATCGCATGTAATGAAGGAGCAGTGCGCTCCGATATTACATGCGATCACCGCAGCCGCAAGAATGTGAACCGGCACTAAAGCAGTAGTATCCCGCTTTTTTTTTTTTTTTTTTACTTTTAACTACAGGTAAGCCCAGAGGCGTAACTAGAACCTTCAGGGCCCCGGTGCAAGAAACCATGAAGGGCCCCCTGGACCCCTGGCGCCCTTTACTCTAGTTGCAGGGCCCTTTATTACGGTGAGGGAAGGGATAATTCTGAAGGGGGGGGGAAGCACAAAAGGGGGGGGACCAGGGGAGCACACAGGGGCCCAGAGACAGCAGAACACAAGTATACTGTATAGGAGAAGTGGCGGGGGCAGCGTACAGAGGAACCAATCTCCTCAATTTTCCTCCTGCAGCTACAGAAGGAAAAAGGAGGACAGTGATTTCTCTACATGCTGCCCCCGCCGCCCCTCCTATTCAGGTGTACAGGGGAGCCACATGGGCCCCCTTGAGCATGGGGCCCGGTTGCGGTTGCAACCCCTGTAGTTACGCCCCTGGGTAAGCCTATAATAAGGCTTACCTGTAGGTGCAATTAATATCTCCTAAACCTACACTGTTTAGGAGATATTTGCTTTGCATGCAGCTACTGACGTGTGCGGCGCATGCGCTCTGAAGATCTGGCGGACCTTGCTGTCAATTGCCGGAAAATGACTCCCGCGTGCGGTGTCCAGGGGTCCGTGTCGGGGCTTCGTTCTAAGATAAGTGTTTCATAATGAGCTAGTATGCGATGTATGCTAGCTCATTATGCCTTTGTCTTGCAGGGTTTTTTTTTCTTTGAGTTTACTACCGCTTTAATGCGGCTCACCTAAGTATCTAAACGGTTTCAACTTGATTCCAAATATCTATCTCCATCTAAAACTGGTTTGGAATGCAGGAATAGATCCTTGTGTTGGTCATCCAACAAACATACTTCACTGGACTGCTCCTCTTCCCCATCTGGGTCATACGGCCCCCTCGACCTCATACAACTCCTGTCTATTAATTCAGCTCAATCTGAGCTTTTGAATGAAAATGGGGGTTTTCCCCTGACACGATATTGTATTTGGGAGGATTGGAGCAGAGGGGAGGCTCTGTGCAGCCTGGGTGTGGGGTGGAATTATACAGAGGTTTAATGAGCTGGGACGTGGTTCATATTGGGATAGAGTTCACGGGCTTCTGATGATACCCTATATTGTTTATTTTCTGTTTATTTGGTTCTATATTTGTTACAATCTCAAAGTGTAATTTTACCATTTTTTTCTACAAACCTGTGTTTTGAGCCATTCTTTGCAACTTCTTTCTGGTCTTTTAACTTTAGGACTGTTCCAATCCACCTGTCAGTTTTTTTGGCGGATCTGGACAGACACCCCATGCATCTTTATGGGACATCGGATGTCAGCAGAGACATGTCCGCTGACATCTCATCCGATCCGTCAAATCTGGATGGAAACCCTATTTTTCATCCGTTGATCGGATTGTATGGGATCGGATGAGAATGGTCAGAAGGTCCGATTCCCCCATAGAGCACAGCGGGACCACACAGCGCAGAGACAGAGCTGCCATCCGCCTGCTCAGCGGGGGATCGGCGGATTGATCCCCCGCTGAGAAAAACAGAATCTACTGACGGACTCCTCTATGGCCTTAGGCTCCATTCACACCTGAGCGTATCGTTTTCAGGCGTTTTTTGGGGGCTTTTTGTCTGGGCTTTCTTCAGGCGTTTTTTCTGGCTTTTTTCAGGTGTTTTTCCAGGCTTTTTTTTTTTTTTTGCAGGTGTTTGGAGGCAGGCATTGACATCTAACAAAACACTTTTGGTATCGCATATACTGTTTACTACTGTGCATTCTTTTTTGCTGTTGCTTTGCTTGGTTTTAGAGTCATTACTATTTATCCCTGTGATTTTATTATATTGGGGGTGATTGAGCACCGGTTCTATTTTATTACTTACCTTGCTTTATGTATGTGGAGACACTGCTAAGAATTGGCTGCTAATCTTTGAGCCCCTTTTATTTTACTTTTACTCTATTTATAATCTCAGTTTTACTACATCTGGTTGATGGTCAGCGCATAGGCTTATTTTACCCTTTTTTAACAAAAACGCTTGTAATCTGCCAAAAAAGAAGCTCATGTACTTTTTTGTGCTTCAGTTGTTTTGCTTCAGGTGACAAAACGCTCATATGTGAACAGGGGCCATTGAAATGAATGGGATTTTGCTTGTTGGGCGTTTTGAGACTTCAGAGATGAGCGGTTTACGAGCTGAAAAACGCTCAGGTGGGAACAGGGCTTAAGTATTTATTTATTTTTGGTCACTTTTACAAAATTTTTGGCATACTTTACTGAAAAAGAAATACGACTTGTTTGTGTATATTTGTGTGGAATGCATTGTCAGTATGTCCACCTGTAGACATTGTGCTTGTGATATGTTTGGACAGGAGAATGAAATGCAGATAAAGCCATTTTATCCTGCCGTGTAACCAGTGACTAACCTTCCCTAGTGAGCTCCAACATGACTAAAGCCAGAATAGAAGTCTGGGCTGTCAGTTTCAACTGAGCTGAAGGGCTCGCTGACCTGTATTACAGTGAGGTCTGTCTTCTATTGTTTTGTCAGCGCTGAGGATACATCTCCCAGGCCGATGCGTGGCAATACAGCTCAGAAAATGTGTTGACAAATATTCAAATTGTTGTCGAACCTAAGCTGCAGCTGACATGTCAAACTTTGCTCTAGGCTCAGTGCATTTCCATCATCTTCTAAAATATAAGCGGGTATTAAGTTCTTTTTTTCCTCCTAGCATTATAAAACATGCTTGCAATTTGCAGGGTGATTTCTGATAAGTGTACAGCAAGGAAAGTGGTTGGGGGTGTGTTTTTTTTCTATCATTCAGCAGTAAATCAGTGGGTGGGGACCGGCAGTAGGGTAATATGTGTGCTATCAAATATTAAAATGTCTGAATAGGGGGGGAAGGATGGAGATTTAACCACTTCTGGACCGGAAGATTTCCCCCTTAATGGTCCAGTCCATTTTTTGCGATTCGGCACTGCGTTAATTTAGTGGACAATTGCACGTGTGACACCGTACCCAAATAAAATGTACATCCTTTTTTTTTCTTTTGGTGGTATTTGATCACCTGTGCGATTTTTATTTTTTGCGCTATAAACAAAAAAAAGAGTGACAGTTTTGAAAAAAAAAAACTTTTTCACAATCTGCTATATAACATGCCCCAAAAAAAATTTAAAAATCAAATTTTTTTTAACATTTTAGGCCAATTTGTTTTCTGCTACATATTTTTGGTAAAAAAAAAATCGCAATAAGCGTATTTTGATTGGTTTACGCAAAAAATATTGCGTCTACTAACTACGGGAAAGATTTGTCATTTTTATTTATTTTTTTATTTTTATTTTTTTACTAATAATGGCGGCGATCTGCTATATATATATATATATATATATATATATATATATATATATATATATATATATATATATAATTTATTTATTTTTTTGGCGTTTTTATTTTGGCGTTCTTAAAAGAATATTTGTGTGCACAATTATTGAGCAACTATTCAGCTCCATTTATATCTAGGCATCCTGGACCGTGGATGGTATAGCCGCGAGTCTTCCCACAATCCTGAATCGCCGCAAATCGCGGGACACGCGTGTATCCTCGTCACTTTAATGGCACCCCTATCGCAGCATGATTTTGTCCGACTAACCGCGGTAGAATTGCAGGATGCCTGTAACCAAAAAATGCTCCGGAAGTTTTTAGGAGCCAGGCGTCCTGCGATTCTGTTTGCACAATTTTACTGTGATTCGTTGGGCAACAATCGTGGCAAAACCACAACGCGATCGGGGTGCCATTGGAAGTGATAGATTCGGGATCGTGGGGAGAATCACAGCGATTCTGCCTTCCACCTGAGATGCCTAGATGAGACGCGTATTTAGTGTGCAAAATTTTTATGCAACTAAATGAAAGACCACTCCATATTTACAAATGAACATTTGACATTTCAAAAAAATAAAATAAAAATCAGTGACTAATATAATATAAACACCCTTCTTTTCAGTAACAGTCCTAAGCCTTCCATTCACGGAGTCTGTCAGTTTCTTGATCTGTTGATGATCCAATTTTTGTACAGCAGCAACCACAGCCTCCCAGACACTGTTCAGAGAGGTGAACTGTTTTCCTTCACTGTAAATCTCCAGTTTAAGAAGGGTTTAGGTCAAGTAAGGAAGGGGGCCATGTCTATTCTTTCATCCTTAAGGCCTTTACTGGCTAGCCATGCAGTGGAGTTCTTCGATGCATGCGATGAAGCATTGTCCTTCATAAATATTATTGTCTTCTTGAAAGATGTAGACTTTTTCCTGTACCACTACTTGATGAAAGTGTCTTCTAAAAACTAGCAGTAGGTTTGGGAGTTGATTTTGAATCTATCTTCAACCCAAAAAAAGTTCCAACTAGCTCATCTTTAATAATACCAGTACCTCACCTTCACCTTGCTGGCATCTGAGTCAAAGGGGAGCCCTGTGCCTGTCCTGATCCAGCCACAGGCCCATCCATCTGGTCCGTCAAGAGTCACTCTCATCTCATCGGTCCATAAAACCTATTAAAAATCTGTCTTCAGATATTTCTTGGCCCAGTCTTGATGTTTCAACTTGTGTCTTGTTCAGTGGTGGTTGGGTTTCAGCCTCCCTTACCTTGGCCATGTCACTGAGCACTGAACACCTTGTACTTCTGGGCACTCAAGGTAGGTTGCAGTTCTGGCATATGACAGCACTGGAGGATAATGGGTTCCTGGTAGCTTCGTGTTTGATTCTTCACAAATCTTTGGCAGTAAATTTCTGTCTTTGTTTCTCAACACATTTCTTGCGACGCTGTTGACTATTTGCAACAAAACGTTTGATGGTTCTGTGAGCACGCCCCGATATCTTAGCAATTTCAAGAGGGCTGCATCCCTCTGAAAAACGTTTTACAATTTTTTACTACTGAGCCAGTTAAATCTCTTTTTTGGTCCATTATGGCTGAGGAAAAGAAGCTGCCTAAGAATTATACACCTTTTTATAGAGTGTTGATCTCCTTAGGTCAAATCCTCCCTCATTACATGAATGCACATCACCTGATATGCCTAAATCCAAAAAGCATTCAAGGTAATACAGCTTGGAGTTGGAAAATATGCATAAAAATAATGATTTGGTCAAAATACTCGCCTAATAATTGTGCACACAGTATAGATGTAAAACACATAACACGCTGTGTCTTCTGAGTCCTATTTGTCATATTACATTTCAGTTGAGAATTTCCCCTCTGGGCTGAACATATACAGTGTTATTGGTATGACATAGACATATAGTCAAGTGTTTTTGGTTGCATTTTTTCCAGCATACTTTCGAGATACTTACAACTTGTTAAATTTGACTTTGGGTCACAAAGTGAAATGGATTGGATACTTCTGAGTTTAGATGATGGCTCCATGTTCAAAAACATTCTGTAGGAAAAAAAACTTTTAATTTCAAACCTATAAAAGATTTCACAGAATGTATTTGCCTCCTATACTGATACATATTTGTCTATTTGTTTTTCTAGGACCATTGAAGCCTGAAATTACCATTACATATATTGCGGTGTCAGCCATATTCTTTAACAGTGGATTGTCCTTAAAAACAGAGGTATGGAATATAGAAATTATCCTGTGGAATGGATGTGTAAATCTTTAAGGAGTCTTTTTGATTCTCTTTGCTTTTTGATAAACTTATTTAGCCTTATCAGTGTCTTTTAGAAGAACGGTTTGTAGAAAGTGATGATCACATTGAAAAAAATTGCATGTTTTCTGATATATTTTTTATTTTTTTTTACTGGGTCATAGTTAAAATATCTGTGCTGCCCTCCTTCCAGAAGTGATAAAGTTATCCAATACATACGGCTTCACAAAGTCAGATGTGGTGCAGAGTGGACTGTCCAAAAAATGATCTGGGCGATTCCTGTTTTTAGACCTCATGCACACATGGGCATTATAGGCCTACAACATAAATTCTCACTTTTTTCCTGCCCAAAAAGCCCAGATGTCATACACCTAAATGTCTGTGCACAGTTGTCTACAGGTATGTGGTGGTGCTGTACAGACGTATTATTACCTAGATGCAGAAAGTCAGTCATTCATGTCTATTGGTAGTTGTATACAGCATCTGGGCTTTGCAGGCATAGGGAAAAAGCCAAAATTTTACGTTGTATGCCCCTAATGCACCCGTGTACATGGGAGCTTACATGTGTGTCCTCCCAAGCACTTCAGTCATTCATGGACAGAAAATAAGATAATACCATTTTATTCACTTGAGTACTCTTAGGCTAGGTTCACACTAGCGTGCAGGGGAAAACAAGAATTTTAGCATGCAGGCTCTTGCAGTTCTTGCTCTGGCAGGGGTCAATGTAAAGTGTGTTTAATGCCTCGTTTCCACTGAGTGGTACGGTACGGTTCGGTTCAGTACGGTACGGTTCGGAACGGTACACATTGCGTTTCCACTGCCAATAGTACCCTTTCATGATAGGCTTGGTGTAGCAGGAAAGCTGTGATAGAGGATTCTCTGTCAACCAATCAAAGTTCTGCAGAGTGTAGCTCCACCCTGTTGGTACGGTACTAATGTGCTTGGTACCCCAACGAAAGGGTACCAAAAAAGTGGTATGGTACGGTTCGGAATTAGGGTACCATTCATAATGGAAACGGCATAAATAGCGTACCGTACCGAACCGTACCAGAAAGCTCAGTGGAAACGAGCCATTAGTATATCGCACTGCTGCTTGCTTTTTTTTTTTTTTTCTCAACTCCTAGTGACACTTCATTCATATTCATGTCACCACCAGTAGCATGTTGCATTGCACTACTGTGCCAGTCAGTACGGTACAGAAAAATGCACATATGCTGCATTGTTCCACACTGCAATGCACCACACATCTGTGGTGTTGTGTGAACAGGCAACATAGAAAACAATTGTTTTCTATGTGTCCTAGCAGTGTCCTGCGTTTATCCAGTGTGTAAAAATGCAGGTTACCCCAGACGGTATGAATGAGACCCAAAGGTGTTCTTTCAGAAGCCGCATACAATGTGATTAATTTGAGCATCATTCAAATGACTGGGCTGAGTGTACCTCAAACAAAGTTGTTAAGAAGTAGAACTGTTATGAAAATGCACATTGTCACTCAAAACCTGTTGGAAAAACTCATTCTCATTATTTATTAATTGTTTCTTTTCCACATAAGAAAGGAATTAGTCCCAGTCACGTATGTGCCCCTCTATCCATCAACCATAATGGGGAGAAGAGGGCTTGGTGGTACCTTGGGAGGTTACACGATTTCTCACCACCTGTTGTCCTTGTGATGTCTACCTGTGTTTGGCCTCACCAATGCACCCACAGTCTAATTAATTTTCAGTTTGTTGATATAGCAGTCTATCCACGGGACTAATATTGTTGCCTTGCCTTTATACGGGTGTATGTTTGTGCATATGCCTGCATGCTTTATTATTAAAATACATAAAACGTGTTTTTAGTCCTTTTAAAGTTTTTCTTCCCTGAAGCTTTTGAATTATACAGCACTCAGCAGTACAGTGAATGAGGAATGGAAGGTGCTACCAGCTGAATCTATAAACTACCAGCAGCATTTTAATCTTTGGTGAAAACTGGAACTTTTCAGAGGTGTGTCGTATAGTAGCAATAGGAGAATCAATTCAGAAATAGGCTGAATTGGCAAATTGTAAATTTTTTTTTTTTTTTTTTTATTCTCTTGACTCTATGCAGATTTGTCCATTCTGCAGAGCATTTTATCATTTTTGAATTTTGTTTCTTGTATGATTTTTCAGAGAGATCTGTGGGGGGCAGATACTCCGGGTCTCATAAAATTCCTTCATTACTGTCTATTAGGGATATACCTATCACACGACTTCTGAATCTAGTAATGTACTTTTTAAGCCAAAATGTAATCTTCGACTGTCATTTGGCAGCATATATTATTATTGTAGTGCACCTAGCACACAACTGGAGTTCCACTTTAAGTTACTGCATAGGCTAAACTAATGTGATCAATCTGCTGCAGGTAGAGCGAAGCATTTGCCCAATCTCCTTTACTCCAGTGATTAGACTGCTGACATAACCTCAAGGACACTTGGGGCATATGGGCTCATATAATTATTGCACCCACCTTACTTCACTCACCCTCCTGCTTCTCTTGACATTTGAGAACATTTCACTCAATCCTGGCCCTGCACAATTTTACTTCCCTCCCCCAACGCGCTCCTTCCTCTGGCAGCAGCTGCATCCACACACAATTTCTGTTCCCTTGCTTCCAAGAACCAGCCTCCCTTTTTCATGTGCTCTCTGGAATACCTACATGGTCTGTAAAAGCTCACCTCTGTCCATGAGTGTTTTTTTTACCTATTTTTAAAAAGCTCACCTCTGTCCATGAGTGTTTTTTTTTTTACCTACTTTTATGGTTCAATACATTTTTTTTATTAAGGTTTTCAGAAGAAAAAAAACAGAAGAAACCATACGTAAGGAACTTACAACAGGAATACAAAAGACAATTGTCATATAACAGATTCTGGAGATGGCCAGGGGACCCCAAACAGGACTCCCTAGGTCGATCTGGGCAAAGTGGTACAGTGTCAAAGACTCAGTGTGGTGAAGGGGGAACACCATCATCAGCGGTGGCCACCCCAGTAGAGCCATCGTATACAGATATGCCCATATTCCTGCAAGAACAGGGCTGCAGGAAGGGAGTCCATGACCTGGGCACCCCTATTGGGATTGAACTGCGCCCATGACCCGCAGACATCCCCCCCCTCCCCCCAGCCTCGTCGCCCCCAAGAAAGTACAAATGGACACATAGCTCAGGCTAGGAGTAACTGATAGAAATATACTGTACAACATGGTAGAAATAGGAAGGAAGAGAAGAGAAAGTGAAGGAAATGTAAGAGAAAGAAAGGAAAGCGAAAAAGGAAAAGTTGGGAAGAAGAGGAAAAAAACCGTCAATCAATTTTACCTACTTTTAAAAAGCTCACCTCTGTCCATGAGTGTTTTTTTTTTTTTTAAATACTTTTACCTGCTTGCCAACACTGAAACCTGGCTTCAGGAATCTGACTCTGCTTCTCCAGCTCACTCTCTCCTTGTTGATTTAACTGGACTCAGACTCAGACCTAATGGATGAAAAGGAAGTGGAATTGAAATCCTTCTATCCCCCAAAACACACTTCAAATTCTTCCTATTTTCCCTTTCTCTCCCTTTCCTCTGAAGCTCACTGTATTGCTCTTATTTTCTTCAGTCTCTCTGAGAATTGCTGTGGTTTAGTGGCCTGTTGCACTTCTTTGTTGACTTCTCTGCCTAGCTGCCCTACTTTCTCTCCTCTGAAATACCTGCTATAATTCTTTGTGAATAGTCTCTGGTCTCTACACTCTCCATTACTCCTTTTCCTCACTCTGATCACAACCTTATTATCACAATCACCCTGTTCCTTCATCCAGCAAGCATTTACTTTTAGAATTGTTTTCTGCTATTCTTCTACTGACTACCTCACAAAATGCACCCAGTCCAGCTCACTACCTTCCTCTATGGACATACTTGCTCCATACACACAGAATTGAACTCCAACCACTACACCACTGGCAAACAGACAACCCCCAAAGTTTCAAAAGTCACAGCCATGGTCTTTTGAGCTGGTATGGCACAAAACTGACAAGACTACCCCAGTTAATATACCATATCTACCACCACATTCAGTACTTTCCCATTTTGACACAGTCACTACAGAGGGGGTTGAAACATTTCCCCCCTACTTCAAACTGATGTGAAATTGTGCTAATGGGTAGATTGATAAAAAGCTGCTAGCACACCATTAGATATTCATGGCTATAATAAATGTAAAAACGGGTGCTGTGCTAAAAAGTAAAAGGTGAACTGCTAAATGTACCCAGCAAAACCAGAGTTAAAAAAAATGAATCGTCCTTAATGATTAAAAGATTGTATAAATCTTGTGATGACCATCAAATATTATAACAAAATGAACAAAAGATGTGGAAGCAAACTCTTCAAAGCATATTCAAAACACCAATGTCTGCTCTTTCACCTAGTGCCACGCATAGGGGTTTACTGCAAGAATATGACTCCAAGCTAAAGTGGTCACATAGCGCTTGCAACCATTAAGTAAATTCCAGCAGTAAGTCAAGGGTGTTGCCAAGTCCATTCACAATAAGTGTCACCCTCAGTTCAGCAGGGCATACATAGAAAGATAGAGACAAGCCAAACGCTCCACATAGCTTAAAAATTATTAAAATCATTACTCACATAAGGTTATACAAAACAACAATGTAAAAAAAAAAAAAAACAAAGTCCAAAGATAAATACAGACAGCGTGCATTATGACATCACAAACTCCTGCAGAAATCTTTCTGCACTTTTAGAAATTGCACCAAATCCGCAGGACATAAAACTCAATGGGAAAGCGCAGTTAACCCACACCAAACCCGCAGGTACACCACACCGTGTCAGTGTAAAAGGGGCCTTAGGCTGCCCAATACATTATACAATTTTCTTCTATAGTTTTCCTTTAGATTTACCAAAACCATATTATATGAGGTGAAACCTAAACACTTTCAATTCATGTGCAATCAGTCAGGTCCTTTCACTACATAGTTGAAGGTAAATCTAAAGGAAATTGAATAAGAAAATTGTATAATGTATGGCCAGCCTTAGACCTTTCTGCTGTCTTTTACACGCCCCCCTCCCCCCCCAAAAAAAAAAAAAAAAAATCTCCACTTTCTTTTTTTTTTCTTTTTTTCTTTGCTGGCTCTCCTCCTCCTACCTCTATAGGTGCCCCTTCAATGTCACTTAAAAACTTTGTCTCCTCCTATTCTCTTTCTGTAGCGGTCTCCCGAGGCTCTATCATCATGCCCCTTTTGTTCTTTTCCTATATCTTCTCCCTTGGTCAGTTGATAGCCTTGCATGACTTCCAATACCATCATAGGCCTTGTTCACACTAATGCTATTTCAGATGCAGCTTCAGTCACACATAATTGCAGGACAATAGAAATCACTTTTTTTTTCAATAGTGCCTGTTCACATTCATTTTGTAATGTTTACAAAAAAAACACATTTTTTTTGTATACAAAAAACCCATGAAGCATGACAAACGCATCAAAAGCTCTACAAAATCGCACTACAAATCTAATCAAGTCATATCTGCACTATTGTGAACCTAGCCTTAAAGCGTTTGTTACCCTAAAAAAGATAAAAAGGCATCCTGTTCACTTAAAGCATGATATTCAGCACAGTGCTTTTGCTGTGTAATTTGGCCCCCCGTATCACCTAAAAAAAACCTGGCTGATTCTGACAGTTTCTACCCTGCCCTCTGTACACTGACCACGGTGTATCATGGCTGCTGAGCCCTGACACCAAGGTCAGTGTGCGTGTCTTCGTCATCCGCAGCTATCTACAGTTCTCCTCTCTCACTGCGGCTTTGATACATGGCCTGGAGTGGAGGACAAAAGCTTTTAATCCCCAGTGTTGGGTAGATACTGAAAAATGTGAGTGTAACATTTTTATTTAAATAAACAAGTGAAGATTTTTTACGGAATTACACTATATGGATTTTCATTTTTATTCAAATCACTACCCTTACCTATCTCTGTGAGAATGCCTGTATGGAAAGATGGGAATGATCAATCTTTGGAATAGGAACCAACCTGCTGGAAATTTTTTATACAAAAAGGCGCAATTGCTGGTTTGTAATTTGACCAGCTACCCCATCTGGTGAGTCTGTTTGGGGGATACGGTGGAAGGATCACGTTGAGTGTTTTGCACGTTTTTTTTTCCACAGAAGAAATTGTACCACGCAATAGACACTTTTTTGCACTTTTATATCCACTTGGGACTTTAAGGAAGATTGAATACTGTTTTTTAATAATTGTTTTATTTTTATGTGTTTTTTTTAAATTGCACATGTATAATATGAGTTTACAGATGAATGGATTAGGCTTTTTCCTAACACATATATATTCATTTTGTTCTGATTGCACCACACAGATCATTTTTGAATTTATATGTTGCACTAGCGCTTTTTGGTGAATTGATTAGATATAGATTATATATTTTTATTCATTTTGGTTGCACTGCACAGACTTTGTTGCACCAACACTTTTTGAAAAAGCTATTATTTTTCTTCTTGCTCTGTTTTTGGATATGAGTGTTAAAAAAGATTTATGAGGCACTGTGATGTATTAGCACTTTAGATGAAAGGATAACATTATTCATCTATTGAGGGGTGTACCAACCTCTGCTGACGCAAATCTTTGTCATGGCTATTTCCTCAGCTCACGTCTTCAGTCTCCTAGAGAATAAGTTTACTAACTGACGTATGAGTATGGATGTCGCACTACTTCTAAAATTTGGTCTTTCAAAAACTGAGATCATAATAATTGTATTAAGTTTTACACCCAGATATTACTCGGTAATCATTGTCTTTACATCAAAAATATATTTCATACTAGGTCCACTTTAAACGGTTATGTTTGGTTAAATGAGTGTTTCTCATTTAAAACCAGGTTTTACTTCCAGTAGAGGCAAAAAAAAAAAACAACGCTTCTCTTACCTGATACCACTTTAGTTCCATATTTCCATACATCAATTACTAATATTAGAAATATAGATATGGAGCTGCGTTGATTAAAGACCGTGATAAAAAATCTTTGGAAATGCCAAAAATATTAAAAGTATGCCAATTTGACAGCATAAATGAACCGTAAATATTCAAAAACAGTGCGTAACTCAAGAAAGTAGTAAGTGCAAAAAATAGGTCTTAGGATTGAATGTGCACTGGAAAATGTGATGAGAAATAAATAAATTCCTATCATAAACAAATCAATAAATAAATCCAATACATCAATAGATAAATCCCTTTAACTAATGAGTGCAAATAAATAAATCTGCACTGAAAATATGTGATAAACCAGGGCTTGACAAATTTGCCTGAAATCTAGGAGCCAGCTAAAAAAGTTAGGAGCCAGTTTTTTTTTTTAAACTAAGTGTCGGTTCACACTCATGCGGCTGCGGCGATCGCATGTAATATCGGAGCGCACTGCTCCTTCATTACATGCGATCGGCTGTGCGGTGCGAGTTTAGCCATACACTTTGTATGGCTAAATTTGCACCGCACCCGCAGCAAAGACGCTCAGGACCCTTTTTTGCAGCCGCATCAGGATCGGATTGCACAGCGGTTCACATTTGTGCGATCCGATCCTGTGCGAACTGCAAGATCGCACTGCGATATGCGATCAAACTGGGGGTGTCATTAAGATTACATTGACACCCCCAGCGTATCGCATATGGCAGTGTGAACTGCCAGGGGCGCGCTTGCGATGCGGGAACATGCTGCGAATTCGCAGCCTTCCCGCATCGCATAAGTGTGAACCGGGGCTTACAACCAAGCTTTATTTAATAAAACGGATACTAAATTTACAAATAAATACGACTAGAACTCCACTCTCTTCTATAGCGCAATTGGATGGAAACAGACTGTCTCTTTCCATCCGATGCCATCTGATCCGATCAACGGGATGGATAGAAAATAGAACCACCATCCGTCTGTTTTTGGCGGACAGGATCAGATGGCGGCAGATTACTGCTTCATAGAGGAGACTGAAGGGTCCGATCAGGTCTGCCTGAAAAACTGACAGGCGGACTTGATCAGACAGCCCGTGTGAAAGGGGCCTTCGGCTGTGGCACGGCGATGAGGAAAAAAAAAAAAAAAAAAAAAAAAGATATATATATATATCTATATCTATATATATATATATATATATATATATATATATATATATATATAGATATATATATATCTCAATTTTTTTTTTTTTAATAAGAATTGGAAAAAAAACCTTTTTTTTAATAATTAAAAAAAAAAAGAAAAAATTATTTATTTTTTTTACATTTAAAAAATAAATTAATAATAATAACCATACTCCCTGTCCACTTACCTTTAAGCAAAGGTAACTGGACAGAGAGATGAAGCCTTAAAAAAACTTTCCTTTCATTTCCTCTTTGGAAGGAGATGGAAAGGCATTAAGAACATGCATTACTCCCGGCCACCACAAGAGGGCGCCAGTTGCCCTAGCCTTTCTCATCTCACAGAAGAAGGCCGAAAAGCCGGGGCCTCAATTTTTGGACAGCGCGGAAGTCCGTGCACTCGAGGAGAAGGTGGGGGGCTCAAAAGGGACAGGACACCCTATGCAGGGCACCCCAGGCGCCAGGTCGCTAATTCTAGTCGCAAATGCGACCTGGCGCCCGGGTTTGTCGAGCCCTGTATAAACAAAGTCCATCATTGTGAATGGTGTGATAAAGTTAAAACTAGTAGCAGTGAAAGCTCAGTAGTGTAATAAAGAATAAGCTCCAGCACCAGATGGTTAAGCAAGGACTAGGATCACTCTTCTGGGTGCACTACACCTTTACCTTACTGCTGTAAATGCACTGGTGGTACTGGGGTAAATCCTGGATATGATGGGGGAAATCCTGTTGTCTCCAGTTCAGGCAGACCAACATAGAGGGACAAAAGTTTCCATATAGTGTAGTATTAAAGATTTTATTTGGTATAATGAAAAAACTCACATAAGAGTATATAGAAGTCAGCAAAACAGCGATGGTGTATCCTCCAAAACAGACAGCGGGCCGCACTTCCGGGTTCGCCTGTCACCTACGTCCCGACGCGTATCGTCGTGGTCACGTGACTTCCTCAGGGATCCCCTTCATCTATTGATGTATTGGATTAATTTATTGATTACGATTATTTATTTATTTCTAATCACATTTCCAGTGCACATTCAATCCGAAGACCTATTTTTTGCACGTACTACTTTCTTGAGTTACGCATTGTTTTTGAATATTTATAGTTCATTTATTCTGTCAAATCGACATAGACTTAATATTTTTGGCATTTTCAAAGATTTTTATCACTATCTTTGATCAGCGCAGCTCTATATCTATATTTCTATTTTCATCTTACTCCGATATTTGGTAAGGCTAACTAGGTAGCTGCAGCTATCACTTGGTTCATATTGTCTTATTAGATAGCGCAGGGGTCCCACTTTTCTTATTCCAATTACAAATATTTTTTATCGGTTTGCTGACATGCCCTAAAATCACACACTCTTTTTTAAAACTGGAATGGTCACAGGTGTGTTTGTTTCCAGTTCAAAATGGCAGCCGGAATCCTATCTTCACAGGCTCTTAACTCAGGTGGCCTACAGTCTAATTACTGTGTTTAATTCAATTTATAACATCTTATGTATCTCTCCTTTCTTGATTCGGAGCCATTAAATTGGCAGCAACATCGTATTACAGATAGGCAGCATGCATGGGAATGTTAATGGGTCTGTATGATACCACAGCTACAAATGAAGCTTGGAGACAAATTGCGTTTATTTATCCGAACATCTCCTGAGGATGGTTATTAAAGCACAGCAAAAACCTCAAAATCCTACAAATGTAATTCATGTACCAACAGGGAAAATGCAGAATGGAAAATGGTATAATAGATGTCAAGTAAGAAGCAGACTGAGAAATGAAAAGTTAAATATTTGTGCAAGAAATACATGCATGTCTTTATTTTCACGGGCAATCATTCAGCCTATTTCCCATGTTGTTTGTTTTAATATATCCTGAAAGCATTTTATATCCCGGCATTCAGGAAATCTATATTTTGTTAGACACGGTGGGGCCTCCACTTCCACAGCCTGAGCTTAGTGTGTAATCTAGACCTTATTTGTGCCATCTGTATTGTCTCAGGTGTATACATTAAATTAATTTTCACCTTATTTTCTGTGGTTCATCCTGTTTTACAGGTAAACCTGTGAACTTACAGCTTGTTTCAGTGTGAAAGATGATTATTGCTGTACTTACTGTAGCACAATATTCTAGAGTCCTTGCAATGAACTGTCCCATGGTGGGAATAAATATATATAAGGCTTGCTATACATAAACTAGACTCTTGGCTAGTATATTTAAGGAAAATTGACACAGAGAAAAAGTGAAAACTGCAGTTGCTTTCTGAAAATGCTGGTTGCTTGGCTGTCAGGTCGATTAATCAATTCAATACTTCTTGAGCCAATGATTTGAAGGAAGCAAAATCTGATTTCAGACTGTCTTTCGAATATGTGTGTGCTTGCTGCAAGCCAGCCACTAAGGGAGAACTGAAACCACTCCATTGTAATCCAGTTTCCTCTCTGTTCTGGATCCTAACTAAGGGCTTACAACACTGAGTGGCGGTAATGTGCGCATTACAAATGTTCGTGTGCTGCGGTGCCTCTATTGTAAACAGCACGCCAAAACACCTTCACAACACACCTGCATTACAATGTGGTAACAACCTGGCATGTATTGTGGGGCACTAACAACAATGCAGCTGTTCTGATTTGTGGTCTGTTGTGGTGTGCGAAAGTTTTATTATGTACGTTACTGCGTATAATTTGCGTGCACTACAGTGGACTGCCCTAGTGTAAATGGGCCCAAGATTAAGTTTTGCAGTGTGAAGACCTTCATATTTTTCCATAGGAAAATGAGAGGAGGAGGAAAACACAGTAGTGAGAAAGAAATCAAGTTTTCCAGATTTTTCTAATCGAGTATCAGGAGATTGCAAAACAGAATAGCCATGTCCTATCAAAGGATGGCCATTTCTACACACATTATGCAAGCACAGTCCACTTTTGTCAAGAAAAGTAATCCTGCCCTGAGAAATACCATTCCGACACCCCTGGAGTTCATACATTGTGATATGGGGTGATTAAACCCAGAATTGGTTTTTAAGTGATTCCACATCAGGTGGGAATTATAGTTAGTGGTTCGAAAGTTGTGACTGAATGGCAGCAACTGCCCTGAGCTCTCATCACATCTGGCTTACAAGGACTCTGCACACCCTGCACTCACAAAGGCTGCAGGCATCTAGCAAAGCCAAGACACGGGATTGAAGGTTCTGTCCCACACAAGACACTTTGGAACCTTTAAACTGCATGGCCCGATCTGGGATTACGAAACCCAGGAAAAGCTTAAAGTATAACTAAATCAAAAAACTTTTTATATAGTTTTGGATACAGCGGAGAGGCCCCTGCCAAGTTTTTTTGATCTCTGCCTGTGCCCCTGTTGGGGAGAGTCACCCTCTCTATTTGTCCTGTTTACCATTATCATTGAAAGTGAAGGTAAAAGAATCCCATATTTTGGGTTGTCCCCAGAAAAGTAATATAGGTGAAATCTTCCAATGGGGAAACTAGTTCTGGTGACCTGGATCCCCAAGAAGTTCCCTGAATTTTCAGGGATGTACGCTCACTTCCTGTTTGGCCTTGGGACAGGAAGTATCACTGTAAGGGAACACAGATGGCGAAAACAAATTTGACGTGTTATAATCTTCCCTTGCTCTATCCAAACTGAACAAAAAGGTTTAGCTCATCATTCTACTTTAAAGCACAGCTTTCTCTGCTCATAACAAACACGTAAACCATTAAACAATACGAATCCTGTGCCATTTCTATCTTTACCTAAATTCACATTGTTGCAATGCCTTGCACTGTCACAACGTGTAGACAGAAAGTGGCTGCAAATAAGCTGCATGGGATAAAACGAAGGATAAAAAGAACTTCGCAAACCATTTTTTTTTTTTTTTTTTTAATGACAATTATTAGACGTGCCCAATGCTTTAGTAACAAAATATGTTGAGCTTATGGTGTAATGTTTTCCTATTGCTTAAATATACAGTGAAAACTGTGAGATTATGAATAGAAAGGTCTTTAACCACTTTAGGACCGCGCGCGGTAATACTACTGCGGCAGAGCGGCACGATACCGCTCAGCCACGTAGTATTAACGTGATGCGCGATCACGGCTCCAGAGCGCGCTCCCGCGCGCCGCGGGTCCCGATCCCGATGGCATTCGGTAGGGAACCGATCAATCATCAGATACTGACCAATGATTTTTGGTCAGTGTCTGTAGATCGGTCCCCACCAATGGCAATCTGTCCCCTGTCTGTGTAATGTAAACACAGACAGGGGAAGTGATGTCACTGTCCCTCCTGAAGTCCTTTCGGTTCCAGGAGAGGGACAGAGACACACCAAAAACGTGAGTTTCCACCAACACTACACTGACACACCTCACATAGGCACATTTAACCCCTTCATCACCTCTGATCACCCCCTGATCACCCCCAAACCCCTCACAGTGAACACTATATACAGTGGTATACAGATATTTTACTGATCACTGTATAAGTGTCACTTGTGAGCGTAGTTTGCGCCTGCGTTAGGCCCAAATAGGGTTAGGGTACCCGCCACCTATCCCCTAATAAAGTTTTTACCCCTTGATCAGCCCCAGTTAACCCCTTCACTACCTATTACTCTGTGCACTAAATACAGTATATAGGTAAATACTGATCACTGTATTTAGTGTCACTAGTGACCCTAATTTGCGCTTGCGCTAAGCCCATATAGGGTTAGGGCACCCGCCACCTATTCCCTAATAAACTTTTAACCGCTTGATCTTCCCCAGTTAACCCCTTCACTCCATATAAAACAGTGCACTAATATATACAGTATATCAGATAACTACTGATCACTGTATTTAGTGTCACTGGTGACCCTAATTTGCGCTTGCGCTAGGCCCGAATAGGTTTAGGCCACCCGCCATCTATCCTCTATAAAGGTTTAACCCCTTGATCTCCCCCAGTTTAACCCCTTCACTTCCCTGTCACAGTGTTCACTATATACAGTGATTACCGATCACTGTATTAGCGTCACGGGTGACACAACTTAGGCTAGCTAGTTAGCGTCAGGGTCCCACTACACCACCGTTACTTAGCGTCAGTTAGAGTCAAGTACACTAACACACACACACCACCGTTACTAGTATAGTGTTTGAACAGATCAATATCTGATCTGATCAGAACTATACTAGCGTCCTCATAATTTAGTGTTCCCCAAACGCAGTGTTTGCACAATCAGCACTGATTCCTGCTAGCACCTGCGTTTAGCCCCCCTGCCCAGCCCACCTTACCCAGGCAAGTGTAGTAATCAATAGATTACTGACACTTCCAAAAAACACATCACACAAAACCGCTGCGTTAGCAGAGTCAGGCCTGATCTCTGTTAGCACTAGCAGTTTTTCTTTGTAGCGACCAAATAGTCCTCGACAACCAGGTGCTTTTATTACCTAGTAGTCGCACTACTGTACCGGTAAATTTAGTTACTAAAATGACAAAACGTTGGTACAGTGGTGAAGAGGTCTACGAAATGCTGACCGCGGCACGTGAGAGCGATGGGGAAGCCTCACTGTCAGAATCAGGGTCAGTATACGAACCAGATGACAGCAGCGGCTCCCTGACAGATAGCTCCGACAGAGGGGTCCCTGCTAGGGTCAGGCGTACCCGACCCCATTCTGGAGTTGTTGACTTGCAAGAACTGGAGGTTTCTGGTATGCAGCAGAGTGCCAGTACTAGTGCCGCTCACACTTCTCGTGAACTGGCAAGCACGAGCGGCCTAGTACACCCTGGACCTTCAACCAGCACTGCAGTATCACCTGGTGACGTGGCGAGTCACCTGAGTGCAGTTGAAGCTGGTGCGGTGGCTAGCACGAGTAGTGGCCCGCAGCCACCGCGTATCCGAAGACAGGCCCGTAGAGCCCATAGTGTCCTCCCTGAAGCGCTGGCATATCCTAATTGGCAGCCCACAGATTCCACAGCGCCAGTACTTCCCCCATTCACCGCCCAACCCGGAATCCAAGTGGAAACAGCTGGTTTTAATCCCATAAACTTTTTTTAACTGTTTTTCACTGAAGATCTTTTCAGATCTATTGTGGACCAATCAAATTTGTACGCTCAACAATTCATCGCCGCCAACCCAAATTCACCCCTTGCCA
Source organism: Pelophylax lessonae (assembly GCF_965119305.1). NCBI lineage: Eukaryota > Metazoa > Chordata > Amphibia > Anura > Ranidae > Pelophylax > Pelophylax lessonae. The sequence continues at coordinate 662,685,596 of NC_138768.1, read as the reverse complement.
GACCATTCGCCTGGAATCCTATTACGATTCAGGAGTTTAAAACCTATCTGGGCCTTTCCTTCAACACGGGCATTACAAGAAAGAATGAATTGCGGTTATATTGGTCCACTGACCCAATTCATCAAATGTACGTGTTCTCTGCTGTTATGTCCAGGGCTCGATACCAACAAATATTTCGGTTCATGCATTTCAACGACAATGAACTCTGTCGTCCTCGGGGAGACCCTGAATATGATCGGCTCCACAAAATTCGGCCCCTCATAGACCACTTCAATCAGCGGTTCGCAGCCTTGTTTACCCCCCAACAAGATGTCTGCGTTGACGAGTCCCTGATTAAGTTTACTGGTCGCCTTGCTATCAAACAGTACCTCCCCAGCAAGCGTGCCAGATACGGGGTCAAGTTGTATAAGCTTTGTGACAGGCCCACAGGCTATACAGTTAATTTCCGTGTCTATGAGGGAAAAGATAGCACTGTGGAGCCCCCCGACTGCCCAGGCTACATAGGGAGCAGCGGCAAGATAGTTTGGGACTTGGTGTCACCCTTATTCGGAAAGGGGTACCACTTGTACGTGGACAATTTCTATTCAAGCGTGCCACTTTTTAGACACCTCTATCAATTGCAAATTGGCGCTTGTAGCACCGTGCGATCTAATCGCCGGGGCTTCCCCCAACGGCTAGTGAATGCCCCACTGAGCTCGGGGGAGAGAGCCTGCTTGAGGTGCGAGGAATTGCTTGCAGTGAAGTGGAGGGACAAACGAAACGTTTACGTGCTGTCCTCCATTCACCCAGACACGGCAGTCCAAATTACTACGGTCACCGGTGTTGTTGTTGAGAAACCCCTCTGTGTCCACGACTATAACCGTAAAATGGGAGGGGTGGAGTTCAACGACCAGATGATGGGACCGTACTTAATTGCCCGTAAGGCCAGACGCTGGTACAAAAAAGTGTCTGTATACCTATTTCAATTGGCTGTTTACAACGCTTTTGTCTTATACAAAGCGTCTGCTGGAACATTATCCTTCTTTCAATTCCAAGAAGAGATAATCAGAGCCCTTCTGTATTCAGCTGGTGCTCCTGCCCAACTTCCCCAACCAGATGCAGTGAGCCGGCTGCATGAGAGGCATTTTCCGCAATACCTCCCGAGTACCCCTACCAAACGATACCCCCAAAAAAGATGCCGTGTCTGCAGCAAGCGCGGATTTAGGCGTGACACCCGGAATTATTGTCCCGACTGTCCTGACCGACCTGGTCTTTGCCACGGTGACTGTTTCCGTCGCTACCACACACTAGTGGATTATTAGCATAGGGTACAGCACGGCACAGTTTAGGGCACATTTACACAGGGTCTCAAAAGATGTTCGATGGCTATCGTCATTTTGAGAGACCCGAACCTGGAACTCGACGTTTGAAGAAAAAAAAAAAAAATACATAAAAGCCAAAAATAGTTGTCGTCTCAGTCATTTTTTATGTTCTTCTACACTTCCTATGTACTTTTAATGTACTTTGTTTGTTTTTCATTCTTTTGTGACCTGTTTCTCTTGCAGGTACTCGTCGGCTACCACGCATTGATTTCATATATTCTGACACAAACAGTGTTTGCGCTCAGCATACATGGATACCTTTGCTGATAGCAGCTGTGGTGATTTTCTGATTTCAGCACTGCAGTTAAAATCCTATTTTGGTATACGTGGATAGTGCCGTGTATACCCATCATTAAATTCAGTGGGTGGTTGTTTGGGCGGTTAATGATGAGAATCCAAAAACTTTTGTTGTGTCAGTCATTTTATATGTCCTACTCTTCCTAATGTACTTTTTTTTAATGTACTTTGTTTGTTTTTTCATTCTTTTGTGACCTGTTTCTCTTGCAGGTACTCGTCGGCTACCATGCATTGATTTTATATATTCTGACACAAACAGCGTTTGCGCTCAGCATATATGGATACCTTTGCTGATAGCAGCTGTGGTGATTTTCTGATTTCAGCACTGCAGTTAAAATCCTATTTTGGTATACGTGGATAGTGTCGTGTATACCCATCATTAAATTCAGTGGGTGGTTGTTTGGGCGGTTAATGATGAGCAATACTACGCATTATTCCTGTGCTGATTTCTGATAGGTTCTCTTTTTTTTCGTTCAGCCCACAGGCTGCATGAAAAAAAAAAAACCTATATGCCAAACAAAGACCAGCAATGTACTGGTACGTTGCTGGACTTTGAGTGGTTATACCAGGATGATGCCTGCAGATTTAGGCATCATCTTGGTATCGTTTTTTACAGCAAGCGGTCGGCTTACATGTAAAAGCAATCCTAGCGGATAATTGGCCGCTAGACTGCTTTTACATGCAGTGGGAGGGGACTCCCCCCCCCCCCCCCCCCTCCTGCCGCCTTCCGCTGCCTTCCACGGTTTTTCTCGGGCTCTCCTGTCCCACCGGTTAACCCGAGAGTGCAGCCGGTGGTTCAATTATCTAACCATAGAGCTGATTGGAGATGAGAATGGCTCCAATCATCTCTATGGCCTAAGATGCCGGAGGCTACGAGCATTTCATGACTTCTGTTTCGCCAGAAATAAACAGCGCCATTGGGAAATTGGGAAAGTATTTTATCACACCAATTTTGGTATGGTCAGATGCGTTAAGGTCAGAGGAAAGATCTAGAGTATAAAAGACCCCAATTTTTTTTAAAAAGAGTACCTGTCACTACAGATTGCTATCATAGAGGAAATTTAAATTCACCGTGATAACAATAAAAATGATTAAAGAAAAAAAAAATGAAAGAAAAGGTGTCAAAATAACATAAGAAAGCAAATTAAAAAAAAAAAAAAAAAAATCAAGCCCCCCTGTCCCCCCGTGCTTGCGCGCAAATGCGCGCACAAGTGTTGGTCTAGTGTCATATGTAAACCGCAATTTCAGCATGCATGTGAGGTATCGCCGTGAACGCCAGGTCGAGGGCAGTAATTGTTGTGGTAGACCTCCTCTGTAAGTCCAAAGTGGTAACCTGTAAAGACTTTTAAAGGCTTTTAAAACCGTACGTAGTTTGTTGCCGCGGCACGGGCGTGCGCAATTTTTAAAGCATGTCATGTTAGGTGTCTATGAACTCGGCATAAGATCATCTTTTAAATTTTACCAAACAATTTGGAATTATATAGTGTATTTCTGCATTAAAAATAAAAAAAGTGTTTTTTTTACGCAAAAATTGCGTTTGGAAAATGTGTGCGCAAATACCGTGTAACAAAAAAAATTGCAACATCCACCATTTTGTTCTGTAGGGCCTCTGCTTTAAAAAAAATATATAATGTTTGGGGGTTCAAAGTAATTTTCTTGTGGAAAAAAAAATATTTTTTCATGTAAACAAAAACTCACAGAAAAGGCTTGGTTTTCAAGTGGTTAGAAGAGTGGGTGATGTGTTGCTAAAATTGAGCATAAAATGCCAGGACTGTTCAAACACCCCCCAAATTACCCCTTTTTGGAAAGTAGACACCCAAAGCTATTTGCTGAGAGGCATATTGAGTCCATGGAGTATTTTATATTTTGCCCTAAGTTTCAGGAAAATGACAATTTGTTTTTTTTTTTTTTTTTTTACACAAAGTTGTCACTAATATATTGCTCACGCATGCCATGGGTATATGTGAAATGACACCCCAAAATACATTCTGCTGCTTCTCCGGAGTACAGGGATACCCCATGTGTGAGACTTTTTGTCAGTCTAGCCGCATACAGGACCCGGAAAACCAATCCGCACCTTCTGGCTTTCTAAGGGCGTAAATTGTTGATCTCACTCCTTACTACCTATCACACTTTTGAAGGCCATGAAATGCCAAAATGGCACAAAACCCCCCCAAATTACCCCATTTTGCAAAGTAGACACTCCAAGCTATTAGATGAGAGGCATGATGAGTCCATGGAATATGTTATATTTTGCCACAAGTTTCAGGAAAATTATTATTATTTTTTTTTTTTTTACACAAAGTTGTCAGTAAATGATATAATGCTCACACATGCCATGGGTATATGTGAAATGACACCCCAAAATACTTTCTGCTGCTTCTCCTGAGTACAAGGATACCCCATGTGTGAGACTTTTTTGCAGTCTAGCCGCGTACAGGACCCGGAAAACCACTCCCCACCTTCAGGCTTTCTAAGGGCGTAAATTGTTGATCTCACTCCTTACTACCTATCACACTTTTGAAGGCCATGAAATGCCAAAATGGCACAAAACCCCCCCAAATGACCCCATTTTGCAAAGTAGACACTCCAAGCTATTAGATGAGAGGCATGATGAGTCCATGGAATTTTTATATTTTGCCACAAGTTTCAGGAAAATTATTATTTTTTTTTTTTTTTTTTTTACACAAAGTTGTCAGTAAATGATATAATGCTCACACATGCCATGGGTATATGTGAAATGACACCCCAAAATACATTCTGCTGCTTCTCCTGAGTACAAGGATACCCCATGTGTGAGACTTTTTTGCAGTCTAGCCGCGTACAGGACCCGGAAAACCACTCCCCACCTTCAGGCTTTCTAAGGGCGTAAATTGTTGATCTCACTCCTTACTACCTATCACACTTTTGAAGGCCATGAAACGCCAAGATGGCACAAAACCCCCCAAAATGACCCCATTTTGCAAAGTAGACACTCTAATCTATTTGCTGAGAGGCATGGTGAGTATTTTGCATCTCTCATTTTTTTTGGAAAATGAAGAAAAAACAGGAAAATGCATTTTTTTCCCTCTTTTTTCAATTTCCAAAACTTTGTGACAAAAAGTGAGATCTGCAAAACACCCAACATGCCTCTCTGCAAATAGCTTAGGGTGTCTACTTTCCGAAAAGGGGTCATTTGGGGGGGGGGGGGGGGGGGTTGTGCTGTCTTGGCATTTCATGGCCTCCGAAACTGTGATAGGTAGTCAGGAGTGAAATCAACAATTTACGCCCTTGGAAAGCCTGAAAGTGGGGGTTGGCTTTCGAGGACATGTACTCGGCTAGACTGCAAAAAAGTCTCACACATGTGGTATCCCTGTACTCAGGAGAAGCAGCAGAATGTATTTTGGGGTGTCATTTCACATATACCCATGGCATGTGTGAGCAATATATCATTTAGTGACAACTTTGTGTAAAAAAACAAAAAAAAAAATAATAATAATATATTTCCCGGAACTTGTGGCAAAATATAAAATATTCCATGGACTCACCATGCCTCTCAGCAAATAGCTTGGGGTGTCTACTTTGCAAAATGGGGTCATTTGGGGGGGTTTTGTGCTATGTTGAAATTTCAGGGCCTCCGAAACTGTGATGGGTAGTCAGGAGTGAAATCAACAATTTACGCCATTAGAAAACCTAAAGATGGAGATTCATTTTCGGGGTCCCGTACACAGCTAGGCTCCCAAAAAGTCTCACACATGGGGTATCCCCATACTGAGGAGAAGCGGCAGAATGTATTTTGGGGTGTCATTCCACATATACCCATGTCATGTGTGAGAAATTTATCTTTTAGTGACAACTTTGTGTTAAAAAAAATAAAAATAAATAAATTGTAATTTTCCCAAAACTTGTGGCAAAATATAAAATATTCCATGGACTCACCATGCCTCTCAGCAAATAGCTTGGGGTGTCTACTTTGCAAAATGGGGTCATTTGGGGGGTTTTGTGCTATCTTGAAATTTCAGGGCCTCCGAAACTGTGATGGGTAGTGAGGAGTAAAATCATCAATTTACGCCATTAGAAAACCTAAAGATGGAGATTGATTTTCGGGGTCCCGTACACAGCTAGGCTCCCAAAAAGTCTCACATATGTGGTATCCCTGTACTCAGGAGAAGCAGCAGAATATATTTTGGGGTGTAATTACACATATATCCATGGCATGTGTGAGAAATGTATCTTTTAGTGACAACTTTGTGTTAAAAAAAAAAAAAATTTTTTTTTTATTCATTTTTCAAACACCTGTGACAAAAAAATTAAACATTCAATGAGCTCAACAAAAAGTGGTAATTTGGGGGGTCTTGTACTGCCCTGCCATTTTAGCACTTCATGAATTGAGATAGGCAGTCAGAAATTAAAGCTGCGTAAAATTTCAGTATTTACACCATAGTTTGTAGACGCTATAACTTTTGCGCAAACCAATAAAAATACGCTCATTGAATTTTTTTTTGTCAAAGACATGTAGCTAAATATATTTTGGCCAAAAAAAATGACATAAATTGAGTATATTGGATATTTTTTAAAAGACAAAGTTGAAAATGTCATTTTTTTGCAAAATTTTCGCTCTTTTTTTATTAATATCGCAAAAAATAAAAAGCGCAGAGGTGATCAAATACCACCAAAAGAAAGCTCTGTTTGTGGGAAAAAAAGGACGTAAATTTCGTTTGGGTACCACATTGCATGACCGCACAATTGTCAGTTAAAGTCGGCCAGTGCCGAAGCACAAAAAGTGGTCTGGACGGAAGACAGCAAAATCCTCCGGTTGTAAAGTGGTTAAAAGAGAAAAGGGGAGGTTAGGTTGCCCTCCTGGACAGGGCCAAGACCAGCTAACTCTCCTCGTTCTTGGACTGGCTACTTGTGCATCATATATGGTACAGTATATTTTGTAGGGGGGACAGGCCTAACTGACAGTGGCTATGGTAAACCATTTGCGAGGCAGAGGCACCCAAGAACATTCCAACCATGTTTTATTCACCAATGCAGCAAGAAAACATAGTTTCCCTGTGGGAGAGCTTTGAACAGCAAGTCCATAGCATAAAACAAACAAAGCACCTGCTCTTCAAAGCTACTAACTAAACTCAGGTCAATTCCAAACTAGCAGAGTGCCCACTAATGAATGCTACAAACAAACAGGCAGCACCTGTACCATTCTAGTGTTGTTACCCAGGGCTCGACAAAACCCAGGCGCCAGGTCGCAATGGCTCCTGGAAATCGTGTCCTGGCGCCTGGGTTACAACGCAGCAGTCGTCAAGATCCTCCCATGTGGCCCACCCACAGGTGCGTGGACTAGTGTCGGGTTGGCCGATAATTGAGGCCACAGCTTAGCGGGATACATGCTCCTATGTGAGAACCGGCGCCATCAGGTGGACAGTGCTGTGATGGGCACGGCTTGCTCTCACTTCTCGCCCACCTCCAACATCCTCTTCATAGGTTGACAGCTGGGCTTGATCAGTTGCCCTTTCCTTACTCCAGCTGAGTGAACGGGGAGTGCCGTCTATCAGTGCCACCTCATCCGTGCCGATTAGTGCCACCTCATTAGTGCTGCCTAGAAGTGCCCATCAGCGCAGCCTCGTCAGTGCCCATTAGTGCCACCAATCAGTGCTTATTCAGCAGAGCCTCATCAGTGTCGCCTCTCAGTACAACCCTTCAGTGCTGCCTAATCAGTGCTTATCAGTGCCACCAATCAGTGCTTATCAGCGCAGCCTCATCAGCATCGCCTATCAGTGTCCCATCAGCTCAGCCTCATCAATGTCCCATCAGTGCAGCCTATCAGTGCAGCCTCCTCCAGCGTTGCCTATGAATGCCCATCAGCGCTGTCTTTTCAATTTTCAGTCTTTTTTGCATAGATAATATATATATCATTTTCTAACACTCAGCACTTTCTATATGATATTACTTATATGAACTTTATCAATACTGTTTACTATATATATTATCACAGCACTCAACACTTTATTGGAGCTAGCGCTGCATAAATTCGTTTCTTATCACATTTCCCTAAGATTTTCTTAGTGTTTGCAGCAGCTGCACATTATTACACCTTAATTTTTTTATATTCAATTTTCACGTTGTGTAGCGCGGGTATAATTTTGTTTTTTCACTTTTCTCTTTTTTCACTTGGCGCCAGCCGTGAGCAATTTTTATTGTCTGACGCCCCGGACGTTCAGTTCTGGGCAGTGGATTTAAAAAAAAAAACTGGCTCCTAACTTTTTTAGTTGACTCCTAGATTCTAAGCAAATTTGTCAAGCCCTGTTACCTATCCGCCTTTTTACACAACAGCAGCAGTAGCGATGGCGAGAGAGAGCACGGCGTATCAGTCAGCTGGTCAGTCTGGCTGCCAGGTAAGATGTGGACTTAGGGATAGAGGCTTTATCAAACAAAAGCTCTAAAAAGCCTCTGGAATCAAGGACTTTTTTTAAGTTTCTGGGAAAACAAATGTTTTCTCCATATTAGTCAATAATTCTGGAGCCCCTCATCATGTAGGTGGGAAACCTAGGTGACACACATACAGTGTCCACAACTCTTCCAGCCAGTGCCTTGCAATATACACTTCTTAACTGGGAACCCCTTTCATATAGGTAGTGCCTATCTATTGCTTTTTGGGGAAATTTGTT